>NW_027480685.1:300000-477276 GCF_051401765.1 Calliopsis andreniformis
TATATATTTATATATATATAATATGGAAAAAGAAATAAAGAAAAAGAAAAAGAAAAACGAAGTTAAAGAGAATACTAATTAGGATAACTAATTTTCGAGAGGCTGAGTCCTTTTTGTTAATAACAAAAACTATGTCTCAAACCACCCCACGGACTCACGACACGCACCTCGCGATTGTACGTCGACAAGTGACGCAGCTTCACGCTCCCGGAGGAGACCAAAGTGGGCCTCGTCCGAAATTGTTTATTCTGCGCCCCGTATCTTAACGAATTAGGTCGCGAGTTCGATACATGGTGAGCCGTGATTCGTCAATCTGTTGCATCGAGAGCATGTGAAGAGTGTGTGTATGCTCCTTCCTTTCTTCTTTCTATATTCTACTATACTCTTTTTCTTTTTAAAGGGTTTTATAATGAATTTTGAATTTGGAGTAAAAGAGAATTTTCCAGACGATGCGTGACGCTAATGAAAAGGAAAGGCATTCGTAAAATTAGTACCAATATCCACTATGGTCAGGGAAAGCCCACAATGCTATGCAATACCACAGTGTTCTAGTACCATATAGTTCTATTAAGTAATGCCCATCCTTACATTGAAACGCATTCAATCAACTCACTCAATCGCATACACGTACATAGGTGCAACTAAACAAAATGAAGGATTTTTTCTATCGTAATATTCTTTGCTCTTATTTTTGGAGTCAGACAAATTTTCTTTTGCAATTTTAAATGAAATATTTAATTTATTTTGAAGGGAACGAATATAATCATCATATGTATAATGGAATCGAGGTTCTTGTAAAATCGAGGAAGGCAAATAAGCTTTTCGACCAAACAAAAGTTCGTAAGGAGTAAGTTGAGTTGACTTATGAATTGACGTATTATAACTGAAAATTGCAAATGAAAGGTATTCGTCCCAGTCAGTTTGATTAGGTTTTATATAATGTTTTAAATAATCTTTTAAAGTTAAATGATATCGCTCTAATGCACCGTTGGTTTGAGGATGATAAGGACTGCTGTTAATGTGTTTAGTTTTAAGCATATTACTCAAATTTTTTATTAATTCAGACATAAAGTCACTTCCTTGATTAGTAAGAAATGTTTTTGGAATTCCAAACTGCATAAATAATTTTACTAAAGATTTTGCAACGGTTAATGCCTCATGATTGGGAATTGCTTTGGCAAAACAATATCTCGTTAAATCATCCTGAATAGTAAGAATAAATCTGTTACCAGATTCAGTAAGTGGCAATGGACCTACAATATCAATGGCTAATCTTTCAAATGGTTCATTAGCTGTAGTCGTAATTTCCATTGGTTGTTTTACTGGTCTAAAATTTGTTTTATTAATTTGACACGAATGACAAGTTTTTATGTAGTTTTTTACATCTGTCTTAATAGAAGGCCAATAATACCGTTCTTTAATTCTTGCGTATGTCTTGCTAAAACCATAATGTCCTGACAATTTATTATCATGGTTTTCTTTCAGAATTTGCTGTATTTCTGTTTGCGTTTTTAGAATTATTCTAGAAAAGTTAAATAGTTTGATTTCATTTTGTTGGAAAATAAATTTCAGCATCTCGTTTAACCGATCAATCTTTATATTTTTATGTTTCCTTGGTGGTACTAATACGAACCTCTTATCTTTAATAATTGATTTTAATTTTTTAAAACAATCGAATAGATTCTTATACTCTAACTTATCAAAACAATGATTCAATGGTTACAGCAAATATATGGTTTGTTTTTTATTTTCAAGTTTCTGTAACCCGTTCAACTCTGGTTTAAGATTGGTAATGTCAAAATTAGAACATACGTGACCTGAATATGGATTCTCTTCATCTAAATCTTGAGACCATAACAAGACAATTGGATCACTAATTTTTTCAAGGGGTTTATTTTCTGTATCGTAATATATAGTATCATTATTGGTATAATGGAATTTAATAAAGTCTTGATAACTTTGATCTTGTGTAACAGTTAAATTTACTGTATTTTCAGGAATTAGTCTAGAAAGACCATCAGCATTGGAATTGATACATCCTGGTTTATATTTTATGGTATATTCATATTCCTCAAGTCTAAGTCTCCACCTGACTAATTTCGAAGATGGATTTTTACAATTAAACAACCACTGAAGTGGTCGATGATCCGTGTAAATGATAAAAGATCTACCATATAAATATGGTCTAAAATGTTCAACAGAATTAACAATTGCAAGTAATTCTTTTTCTGTTGTAGAGTAATTTTGCTCAGACTTGTTCAAAGTACGAGAGTAATAAGCAGTCGGAAGATCCTGATCGTTTGTTATTTGCGATAATACAGCTCCTATTCCGATATTCGAAGCATCGGTAGTTAAAACGAATTCCTTTGAAAAATTAGGATACTGTAAAATAGGTTTTTTCACTAATTTGTTTTTAAGATTTAAAAATGAATTTTCTTGTTGTTCCGTCCAATTAAAGGTTACATCCTTTTTTAATAATTGTGTTAGGGGTTTAGCTAGCATTGAAAAATTTGGAATAAACTTCCTGTAATATCCTGTCATTCCTAGAAACATCTTAATCTCTTTTACATTTCGCGGTCTAGGTACTTTAAGGATGCTATTTATTTTATCTGGATTTGGCTCTACACCTCTATCGGAAATTACATGACCTAAATATCGACAAGTTCTTTCCATGAATTCGCACTTATCCGGTTGTAATTTTAAATTATTTTCTCTAAGTCTGGAAAAAATGTTTTTTAATTTACGATTATGGTCTTCTATTGAGGAACCGTAGAGTACGACATCATCAAGATAAACGAAACATTGGACATTATTTAAACCAGTGATGACATTATTCATCATACGTTGAAAACAGGCTGGAGCATTTTTTAGACCGAATGGCATACGGGTGAATTCATAATGTCCATTTGGCGTTGAAAACGCTGTCTTTGAAGCATGTTTCGGATCCATGGGGATTTGATGAAATCCACTTGCTAAATCTAGAGTGGTAAAATATTGCGCATGACCCAATTGATCAAGAATGTCTTCAATGTTTGGGAGCGGATATGAATCGCCTATTGTTTTTTCGTTCAATTTCCTATAATCAATGACAATTCGCCATTTTCTTTCACCGGATGCGTCTAATTTTTTTGGAACAACCCACAGGGGACTAGACCATGGACTGATTGAGGGTTTAATTATTCCCTGATCTAACATTTTTTCTATTTGTTTATCTACCTCAGTTTTATGTACTTGTGGATAACGATAATTTTTTGATTGAATAGGTGTTTCGTCAGTAATAGGAATACTATGTGAAGCTGCAGTAGTTCGAGTAAGTAAGTCAGTGAGCAAATGGAATATATCATTAAATTCTTCACAAATTTTCGTAACAGACTCTTTTTCTTCAGCATTAAGATGCTCAAGTCTAAGATTTTTGTTCAATGTAATTAATTTGTTTTCTTTATTACTTTCCCGATTCTCTGCTAAACTGTAGATATAAGAATATTTAGGAATAGGTTCAATGAGAACTTCAGGGATTGGTATCGTCTGAGTTTTGACTGAAGTATTAAGAATTGTTACGAAGGCTTTATTTCCTTCATGTACTTTCACGATTGCATTAGGCATCACAAGAGAATTATCATCATTTAATTGTTTTGGTGATATTATGCCTTCTTGTATATTTAAAGGATTTATTAATTTAATTGGAACTATAGTTTCTGTGCGAGGATTAAGTCTAATTGTAAAGGCAGAATTTTGTGGTGAATTACGACTTAAAGGTATTGAAAATGGTATAGATGCTAACGAAATAGTACATGTTGCATAATCAATTTTAGCATTATGAGTTTGAAAAAAATCATCTCCCAATAAGCCATCAAATGGGATATTAGTAGTAGTGTTAAGAACTTGAAAACTTCCAAGAATTTGTTTGTTACAGACTTCTAATGTTAATTTTGTTTCTCCAAGAGTTTGAATGGGAGTATTTGGTGCAATGCCATTTAATACAGTTGGATTGTCATTGTTTATTGTAAAATTTGTTATACTACTGGCTTTGACTAAGGACACTACTGCTCCAGTATCAATTAACGATTTCAAAATTCTATCACTACTGCCTGAACTAGGTGATTCGAATAACACATAAAGTTGATCATTAGAAGTCAATAAAGTTGATGAATTTAGGATAATCTCATTGTGTGATTGGAGGATTTGGTAGCTGATGAGAACTGGGAAAATTTGAAGGTTGAGGCGGTTCGTGTCTAATCTGAGTTGAAAGTGAACTATTTTGAATACTCGAAGTAGGAACAGTTTGATTACGTCTACTAAATGAATTTGTATTTTGATTGTACGTATTTGCAGAATTCGAATTTCGCTGATATGTACGCGATGTAGTCTGATTTTGTTGGTGTTGATTGGTAAAATTAGAATTTTGTCTCGAATTATTAAATTGTCGCGTTCTGCATTCTTCTATAACGTGTCCAAAGGGCCTAGCCGAATAAGGGGGTCAAAAGTGCCCCCAAACCAAATCCGACTTCCAATGAATCATTCGATAGCTTATTACAAAAAACTAGTTTGTGGCAATTTTCAACCCTGTAACTCAACCTGGGGGGTAGTTATGAGGGTAAATAGAAAATCAAGTTTTTTGGAAATTACTCGCATCTTACTGAATAAAAAATTCGACAAAAAATCAGAGATATATCAGATACCAAGACACATGTTGTGGAATTTTTTGAGATTTTTAAAACGATAATTGAAGCCGTGAAAAATAAAAAACGCAAAAAAACGCCAAAAAACGGGAATTTCGCATTGAAGCAATCGCAGAACTACAATCATATTTTTACAGTAAATACATAATGTTGTTACTAGTATCCCTGATTTTTTTCAGATTTTTCGGTTTGGTGCGCCATTGTCAAAAAAATCAAAAACCGATATTTTCGTCGTTTCTTTCGCGTCAGAGTAACATGTACGTTGAGTTTCCGTACATTCTTTATGAAACATATGTTTTGTGCAATGTTCAATGCTTTTGCACTCAAAAAAATAATATAAGAATTACAGAAAATAAATAAACTCGTCCGATGAAAACTATGTCGAGCGCGTTATGTTTCGAAGTGTCGACGCTATATCTGCAACAGCCTCAGTGGCGCAGCGACAAAGCGTCCGCTTGCCGGACCGCTGCATGTTTTTTTACCTGCAGGTTCGAGTCCTTCTTGGACTCATAATTTTTTATGTTCATTATTATATTTTTTTTTTAGTTTCTAACTATGTAATGATGATCAACATTTACTTTTAAATGTTTTTTGAGAACATTTCAAAATATTTTAATCTGAAATGCCTATAAAAATAATTTTGGAGTGTTTTTCACGATTCCGCTTTTCTTATTATATATATGTTGTAGGTGTTTACCACAGCTTCACTATCTAACGGAAGAAGCTATAAGGATCATTCCACTCTATATCTACTATCCCACTCTCAGTCAATAATACTTTTTTTTTAATAATCACATATTTAAGTACCTGTTTGATTGTTCGCTACCCATTTGTAGAAAAAAGTATTATTGTTCGATGGAAACCACGGGAAGGTGGTGGGCTTCTTCCATCAGGAAGGGATAAGGATTGGTCTGGGTTAGGTCTGGGTGAGGTCTGGGGATAAGGATAAGTTTCAAAGGATAACCTGAATGGGATGAGTTTACATGGCAGGGTAAAGGGTTGCAAGTACGAGCATGGAATGATCCGGATGAATTCCTAAAAATGTTTCTAATCTTCATCGCTGTCTGCGTTAATGACCGGAGCTACTTCTTCGATGCTGAATATTTTAGTTAAGATTTCTGCGGGACGTATAATTTTTGATAAGTACCGAGCATGTGATAAATAATATATGATTGCTGCGACATGTGAACAGCATCCGACGGTACGGTTACCATTCGCACATTCGCAACAATAGCGTTGAATTCCCGAGTAACCAATTGAATTTGGAGTATAATCAATGTAACATCTATATGTTTTACTATTAATATGCCGTGATTTTACTTCGAATTTAAGAATATTAGTGGTCTCTTTAAGGCAACGAACGTTAATTTTATTTTCATCGTCCATAAGTTCCGCTAAATACGAAACCGCTTGAGATAATTGATACGAACCGGTAAACAGATTTTTAAGATCTTTCTCGGTCATTTCCGGAAAATCAAGAACTTCAGAAGCTGAAAGCAATTTGAAGGGTACCTTTCTTCTGTTCCAGTGTTGATTCTCAACCTGTACTGCCAGTGAATTTTCGATACTATTTTGAGAGGACATTCTGTCTACTATTTCGTTAAAAAGACCTACATCCGAATTTAAGCGTTTACCGAAAGTATTATGAAGAAAACCCGCTATTCTACAAAGTGAACTAACTTTTGGGAGTAGTTTGTTATCTAATTGATGATGTAAAAGCTGATACTTTTGACCTAAAATGCCATGAACTGCCTCGACTACCCAGCGAACTTTCGTTATATGACGAGATGCATTTGATTCTGTAGTCGTTAATTGACTACGTTTGCCTTTCAACGCAGGCATGAGAACTCTATAACCGCGTTCTTCTAAATAAGACGTTATATCGCGAAAGCCTCGATCAACAATACAAATATCTCCGGATTTTAATATTGTTTGTAATCCATTAGGATCTTGTAATATAATTTTTAGAATTTCCGCGTCATTCTGGGTGGCATAAAATGGACCTAGCATATCAAGAATGTAACCGTTTGTTGTGCAAACAGTGAAAGGTTTGCACAGAGGTACCTTCTTTTGACCTGAATAAGATTTCCGCTGATATTCGTTATTAGAACTTTTCTCATGCCGAATATATGTTCCATCGAAAATCAGTGCCATTTGGTCTGTTATATTATACAATTTTTTAGCAACAAGCGAAGTTTCATTTTCTATTAAATCATTTCTAGAACGCGCGCCGAATCCAAAATGAAAGGGTAATATGTCTTTTTCGAACGAGTTTATAACGGATCTACAAAAATCAGATACTTGTTGCTCGCGTTCTAATCCGAGAATTGCAGCTATCATACTATTTGAATTACCGGTACGCAATTTTAGTAAAAAAACAACTATAGCTTGTGTAACATCACGCTGTTCAGAATTCCTCATGGAAGACATCATTTCGCGAAGTTTTATTAAGTTTTCCCACGTTAAACCTGTAAATACTTTTAACCGTTCTTCGGAAAGTGTAAAATCACCTACTTTATCTTTAATATGCGAAGAGCTATTAATCGAAAGATATTCAAAATAATTCCGTAATTCTTTTGTATCGATTGTACTACTATTTGAATGTACACGTAAATTCGTAATATCATCTTGAAATAAACGTTTTTTTAACAAATGACCAGGACAGACTCGATTTCCTTTAGGAACATATAATCTGCGCATGATAAAGACCTGTTGTCTAGTTTCAATTGGTACACTAATGATATTTTTTGAAGAACCGCAAATAAAGCAGTATTTGTGAGTGGAAATAACTCTTGCAAATGGCATTTCTACGACCGAAACTTCAATATTATTTGAATCGAAAACAAATGATGGATCTTGAATTGAGGAACATGATGAAATGGGTTCAGAGGTAGATTGATCTGATGAAGACATTTCTACTGATGATTCAGGTGAAGGTACCTCGGCTGATGACGTTCCAGGTAAAGATACTTCAGCTGAAACAACTCCAAATGAAGAAGAAGAAGGTTCCACTGGAAACAAAGTTTCAGCTGAAGAAGAGGGTTCAACTAAACGACAAGTTGCAGATGAAGAAGAGGGTTCAACTGAATGAATGATTTCATTTGAAGAAGAGGACTCAATTGAAGAGAACACTGTATCTGCAGAAGAGCACTCGACTGAAGTAAAAGATTCGACAATAGAAGACATACCGGTGGAAGTTTCCTCAAGCTGAAGAAATACCTGAGAACTATCAGAATCTGAGGTGGAAGTCGCTGCTTGTTTATACATATAAACACGGCACCTATTACACAACATGTCACCTACACTCACGGAAATTCTCAAAATCCTTGAACACTTCATTGCTTCAGCTTCTGTCTTGATTTTCTTGATCTGACCAGGCGATTTACGAATTAAAATATGACAACGAATGCATTTAGCGTGCAAGGTTTTTCTTTCAACGAATTGTACTGATTGACTGGACATATTGGAAAATACACAAGAGATGAATGTACGCGGAAAATAAAGTTAAGAAACTGATAAAATAGCTACTACTAAAAATGAAATAAGCTCACCACGCGACGTATTAATGAAGACCGTTGTATTTGATATTTCAACCAAGACTGATTATCTTTTCCGTACTTTTACTTAGAGGAAAACATTTTCCAATGGACGGTGGGGGGAAGGTAGGTAACGAGAGTGGGAAGGGAGCTAAAGACTAAAGGATCTTTTATATCTTCTTGTTTTGAAGCACAGTTCAAGATCCTCAATAGCAATTGACCTGTTATAAACCCATAGTAAGGGACGCACATGGTCGGTACTCTCCAACTTTGTACCCTTTGAGACTGACCTTTTTCAATACAGTAAAAGCTTTATGAGTGCCATTTTCATGAATTCGTTGTTTTGAGTACAATGGTTTATGGTGTACGCAGTCGCTCTTCTGTCCGAAGAGTAATTATGTCTCGCTAAAAAACTTTTACTTAAAACTCAGTGACAAGCTTTAAGGTAAATATGGTAGGGACGAATATCAAATACCAAAAAAGAACAAAAGACAGGTAAAATGAACATACTTACAGACGTCACATTGATTATACTCCAAATTCAATAGGTGACCCAAGCATTAAACGTTATTGTTGCGAATTGTACGAATAGTAACCGTATCTTCCCACCACCTTCCGTTATCCCCATATCTAACCCAGACCTAACCCAGACCAATCCTTATCCCTTCCTGATGGAAGAAGCCCACCACCTTCCCGTGGTTTCCATCGAACAATAATACTTTTTTCTACAAATGAGTAGCGAACAATCAAACAGGTACTTAAATATGTGATTATTAAAAAAAAAGTATTATTGACTGAGAGTGGGATAGTAGATATAGAGTGGAATGATCCTTATAGCTTCTTCCGTTAGATAGTGAAGCTGTGGTAAACACCTACAACATATATATAATAAGAAAAGCGGAATCGTGAAAAACACTCCAAAATTATTTTTATAGGCATTTCAGATTAAAATATTTTGAAATGTTCTCAAAAAACATTTAAAAGTAAATGTTGATCATCATTACATAGTTAGAAACTAAAAAAAAAATATAATAATGAACATAAAAAATTATGAGTCCAAGAAGGACTCGAACCTGCAGGTAAAAAAACATGCAGCGGTCCGGCAAGCGGACGCTTTGTCGCTGCGCCACTGAGGCTGTTGCAGATATAGCGTCGACACTTCGAAACATAACGCGCTCGACATAGTTTTCATCGGACGAGTTTATTTATTTTCTGTAATTCTTATATTATTTTTTTGAGTGCAAAAGCATTGAACATTGCACAAAACATATGTTTCATAAAGAATGTACGGAAACTCAACGTACATGTTACTCTGACGCGAAAGAAACGACGAAAATATCGGTTTTTGATTTTTTTGACAATGGCGCACCAAACCGAAAAATCTGAAAAAAATCAGGGATACTAGTAACAACATTATGTATTTACTGTAAAAATATGATTGTAGTTCTGCGATTGCTTCAATGCGAAATTCCCGTTTTTTGGCGTTTTTTTGCGTTTTTTATTTTTCACGGCTTCAATTATCGTTTTAAAAATCTCAAAAAATTCCACAACATGTGTCTTGGTATCTGATATATCTCTGATTTTTTGTCGAATTTTTTATTCAGTAAGATGCGAGTAATTTCCAAAAAACTTGATTTTCTATTTACCCTCATAACTACCCCCCAGGTTGAGTTACAGGGTTGAAAATTGCCACAAACTAGTTTTTTGTAATAAGCTATCGAATGATTCATTGGAAGTCGGATTTGGTTTGGGGGCACTTTTGACCCCCTTATTCGGCTAGGCCCTTTCTTACAATATCGACATTGTTTTTGTTCACGAGTAAAATTAGTTGAATTTGGTTGATTATAATGGATAAATCGAGTAGAAAAAGGTATTCTATTGTTAAAAGACTTATTCTGATTCTTATAGCATTCGTTTGTTCTATGATTTGTTTTAAAACAAATTCTACATTTTGAGATAGGCAACTGATCGTATTTTAAGCGTAGTGCTTTTTCTTCTGTTATTGCCGCTGTAAGAGCACAATTGATATTTTCAAAATCACGATACCTCAACATTTGGGATATTTGCGGATGCGAATGGTGAATAAAGCGATTTAATGTCATGTCATTAATCATTGCTAATCGTCCTACTAATGTATTGTCATTTATATTCGATGCATGAATTGATGCAAGAATTCGTGATGATAAATCCTCTAAACGTTGCTAAAATTGCGAAACATTTTCATTTCTTTCTTGTCTTATTGAATTCATGTCTTCCATTAACTGATCGAATGATTTTTTATCATGATAGAGACTTAATAAAAGATCAGAGATTTCTGGCCACGTCGTAAGATTACAATGGATGTCAATTTGATCTCTTGCTTTACCAATGATACTTTTTTTTACGAAAACTAATAGAATTTGTTGCTGAGATGGAGTAGCTAGTTCAAATGCAGCATCGACTTGCTTTATAAATTGCCTCAATGTATAAGGATTGCCATCAAATGAAGTTGGTAACAATTTTATTATTAATTGTAAGGAAAATGATTCGGATTGTATCGTATTTGCTTCATCTTGAGACATTTTTCTTAATCGTTTTCTTTCTTTCTATTTATTTAAGGAAAAGGATAGATCTTTCTTGTCAGAAATTAGAATATCTAGATGTCAGTACTTACAGTGACACACGTTTTTCTCCCTTGGAATGATGATTCCCGTTGACGTTGGATTGTTGAGTATGTCAATTGATGATGGAATTGATGATACTTCTCCATGCGATGTTCCACGCCAGGAAATAGATACCCTTGGTTGCCAAATTCAGCCGAATTATGGTTTGCCAGCTATGTCTGCGATACTGCTTTCTTCGTTGATTCAACTTTGTCAATTGAAATTGACAATTCACTATCAGTACGGAAGCAGTTTTCCGTCTATACTGAATACGTGAAATGATGAACCATCCCACTTCTGACACCAAATTTTTATGTTGGAAACCCGGTCGACTGAATGATACAAGGTCTACTATTTAACTATATAACAATGTATATTTCGGTAGGTTACAACAATTAAAGGGATCGCAAGCTGGACTGACAAAGGTTCGGAGTGTAGGAGAGTACGAGTGAGAATTGCCTCTTTTTGGCTGTACAGACATATATAAAGAGTTTGGGTTTTGGTGGGGGATAGTACTATGAACCCTTAGTTCTAAACAAGAAGCGACATGACTAAAATTTGCTTAAGCTTACTCAGTTGGTTTGAACAGTTCTCGAAAACAACCCTTATCGGAATGTGACTCATCCGTGAGTCAAACGTAAGATTACATAGTTTACCAACAATGGTCACATTCATATCTGACTTAAAAAATCTAGCCTACAAACTTAAGGGCTTAGGTCAAGAGATAGATGAAACGATGATAGTATCAAAAATATTAGCTGTTTTGCCAGAAAAGTATCGCTTCTTTGTAAGTGCGTGGGAATCCACAGCAATCGCTGAGAGGACATTAGCAAATTTAACGGCTAGACTCTTGGCTGAAGAATCAAGGGACAACACTGGGAAAGAAGAGGCGATAGCATTCAAGACTGAAGAAGAAAGGAATACCAAATATGTCAAGAAAGGGTCATCATCGCAAAATTATAAAAGGCAAGCAGATGGAAGAAATGATGTCTTAAAGTGCTTTAATTATCAGAAAGTAGGACATATAGCAAAAGACTGCAGAGCAAATGCATCGATGTTTTGCAAAATATGTAAAAGGAACAGTCATCTGGACAAAGATTGTTTCTTTAGAAACAAAAAGGGAAACGTAAAAAAGGAACAGTCTCAAAAAGTAGCTTTACTGACAAATATTATTTTTATTTATTTATTAGTACATAATCCTTGCCTTTCGGCTTAGGATGGCTTCCAGTTTACACCCATTTACATTTTTCCTGTGTACATATCTATGTGTTAATCTATTTTCTCTTTCCTCTTCTCTTTGGTATATGCTTAACTTATATTCTAACTTTATCTTAACTTATCCTTATTTCCTATCCCTTTCTTTGTACTTCCAAACTATTCCCTATGTATATATAACTCTGGACTATAAATATAATTCTAAACTAAAATAAATGTCTGTATAAATCTAAACTATAAGTCTCAACCACGAACATTTCTTTTGTACCCCTTCAACCTTCCCTCAACTACCCAATCTCTATCTCTCTCTGTTTTGCCTTCTTAGTACTCGTTTCGTTCTCCCACCTTCTTCCCATTCCTAATCTTTGGTTTCCCTCCTCTTTCCTTCCTACTCCTTCTCTTCTTCCCTTTTCCTTTCCTCCCTTCCCTCTACTATTCTTTTCATTGCTTCTAAACCTGCCCCACTCTCGCTTAGAAATTCTTCTATTTCTATGTTGCTCTTTGTCACCTCGCATTCTTTCAGTATATGTGTCACATCTTCGTCTTCCTTCTTACATATCCTGCACATCCTCTCCTCTTCTTCTCTCCAATGTTGATTTCCTCTTAGTTCATTTCCACATCTGAATCTTGCTATTATGTTCCTATCCTTCTTTTTCCTTTTCCCTTTCAAATATTGTGGTAACTCGGCCGTCCTTATGTACTCGTAGTAGCTATTGTACTTTGATTCCTTTATTTTCTCTTCTCTCTCCTCCTTTTCCTTCCACCATATCCTTTCCAGAGCCAGTTGTCCTACTTCTGAACCTTCTTCTCTCTCTCTATTTCGGTTCTCTTTTCCCATTCCCACTCCTTCTAGCCTTTCTCTTCTCATCTTCTCCCATCTCATCTCTTCCTCCTTCGGTCTTCCCCTGTCCAGACTTCTTATACATTCTGTTATCAATTTCTTTTCTGTTTGCCTTGCCTTCTCTTCGTAACATATTGCTCTCCTAATAGCTTCCAGTCTTAGCTCTATGCTTTTGCTCTCTTCCACTACGATATAGTTTGGTGTCTCTCTGTCTAGGTTTAGTATCCACTTTATGTATTTTCTTTTGACTTTATCCACTCTTGCCTCGTTCTGCCAGCCCCATATCTCTGCTCCATATAGTGCAACGCTACCAACCAGCGCGTCAAACATTTTCATTCTCCTTCTGTAATCGTCTTTGAAAATTCTTTCTCCTATACTCCATTTCATTTTCATCGCTATTGTTGCTCTCTTCATCCTCTCCACTAAATGTCTCTCTGTTCCTCTGTTCTTCTGCATCATATAACCTAAATATCTCATCTCTTTTACCTCTTCTATACTCTCGTTCCCCCATTTCCATTCCCGCCCCCTTTTCCTTCCCTTTCCCCTCTTGAACACCATTATCTTCGATTTTTCACTACTTAATGTTAGTCCTTTCCTTTCTACATACTTCTGAATCTTCTTAACATGCCTCTCAATCCTGCTTCTCCTGTTGCTAACAGTACGATGTCGTCCGCATATGTAACTGTCCACAATTTTTCCCTCCCTGTCACTACTCCTCCCTCCTGTTCTTTCCTCATTTCTTGTTCCAGGTCTGCCAAATACACATTGAATAATGTGGGACTCATCGGACACCCTTGTCTCACCCCTTTCTCAGTCCAGAACTCCTCCGTCCTTCTTTGTCCTACTCTTACCCCACACTTCGTCTCTTCATATACCTCCATTATTCTCTTTCTTAAATGCTTTCTTGTTCCGGTATCCTTCAACATTCTATTTAACTCTTTCCAAATGCAGCTTTTAAATCCGCAAAGAACGCGAATATCTTCCCTCCTTTTTGCCCCAACTCCTTGTTTACTACGCAGTTCAAGGTACATACGGCATCTATTGTTCCTCTTCCTTTTCTGAATCCAAATTGCCCTTCGTATAACCCCTCTTCCACTTCATTTCTTAATTTTTCGTTAAGTAGGCTTGCATAAATTTTGTATGCTGTGTTCATTAAGGTCACCCCCCTGTAATTTTTAACTTCGCTTTTTTCTCCCTTCTTATAAATAGGGCTGATTATCCCTCTCTTCGACTCCTCCACTATCTCTCCCTCTCTCCATATCTTGTTGATTATCTTCCAAACTTCTTCCCCTATCTCCTTTGGCATGTATATCCACGCTTCGTTCTCAATCCCGTCCTCCCCTGGTGCTTTCGCCTTCTTTAGCTTCCTTAGCTGCTTTATTAGGTCCTCCTTCGTTATGTCTTCTATTTCTTCCTCCTCTTGTGTATCTTCCCCTTCTTCCCCCTCCAGATTCAGGGTAACTCTGTCTTCCTTCCCTCCTAATAACTCCATAAAATGCTTCTTCCACCTGTCTACTTCTATGGTTTCATTTATATTTTCTCTTCTCTTCCTATATCTATTTATGTACTTCCATGCCTCTGCCTCCGTTCTAATATTCTTTATTTTCTCTTCTTCCTCTAGTGCATGCCTTCTCTTTTCTTCCTCACACCATGCTCTAAATTCCTTCCTCTTTCCTATGTACTCCTCCCTGTTGATTTTTCCTTTCTTCCATGCTCTCATTGTTTTCTTCAGCTCCCTCTTCCTCTCTCCCCATACCCTACTATGCCAATCCTTCTTTCCCAATTTCCACCGTATTATTTTCCTTCTTATTTTCTTTATCGAGCTTTTCACCTTTCCCGCTATTTCCCCCCATGTCCCCTCAATATCTTCTTTTGTACTTCTCCATCCTTCACATTTTCCATGATAATATATTATGCCTTCCTCTGTCCAATCCGTCTTTTCTACTTCCTTTTCCCTTTCCTTTTGTTGACTTCTTGTTTCCTCTTGCTCCTCCGTCTCTCTCAACTCTACTTCCACTGGAACGTGGTCCGATTCCGTCCTGTCTCCCTCTGTCACCCTCTCTACCTCCTCTTTTGCTCTTTCATTCGCAATTGCATAATCTATTACTGATAATCCTGTCTCTCCAATGTATGTCCACCCTCCTTCCTCTTCGTATGTGCCATTCAGAATCATCCACCCCCTTTCTTCTATTCTTTCGATCAGTATCCTTCCTTCTTTGTTTGTTACCTTATCTATTGATCTTCTAATCCCTATCCTTTCTCCCTCCCTACTATTGGTCCTCCTTCGTCTCCTGTCCTTGCGTTACAGTCTCCTCCTACTAATAAGCATTCTTCCTCTCTTTCGTCTATTACACCCATCACCACTTCCATTGTTTCCTTTATATTTTGGCTATATATCGTTACATTTCTCCATCTTTTTCCCTTGTAGCTCACTCATAACTCCACTGTCTGTTCATTCCACTCCTTACATTCCATCAAATCCAAGTCCTTACTTACTGCTATAAGAATTCCTCCCTTCGCTCTTCCTTTCTTGTTCTCCCTTTTGGCTGGCGTACAGTACCTTACTGACAAATATTGCTACAGGTAAGTGGATCGTGGATTCAGGTTCCACATCACATATGACCAATGACATAGATAAGCTGAAAAATTATCGCAAAATAAAGACAGAAACTAAAGTAGCGAGTTAAGAGGGTAAGATGATGGCAGAAAAGATAGGTACAGTTGATCTTGGAGATTGTGAGTTACAAAAGGTCTTATATGTACCAAATCTGAGAGGAGATCTTTTATCAGTGAGTGTAATAGATAAACAAGGAGGCACAGTAGAATTCCAGAATGGTTAAGGTCACAGTAAAGAAGAATGGAAATACACTATTACATGGAAGTAGAAATACATTGGGATTATACACCATTAATGAGACTGAAGAGGCATTAATTACTGTAAATGAATCCTCGGCGAAGTTATGGCACCAAAGACTTGGACATCTTGGTACAAATAATGTGATTAGATTACTAAGTATGTCTGAAGGTATAAAATTAACAAAAAATGAGATATTACTTCAGTTAACAAACTGTGATTCATGTATGCGAGCAAATCAAAGGAAGCAACCATATAAAGATCAACGAAGAAGATCATCACAACCAATGGAGATAATTCATACAGATGTATGTGGACCCATAACGCCAACAACATGGGATAACAAGAGATATTTTCTTACCTTCATAGACGATTATACGAATTACGTTACAGTATATCTTCTGGAGTCGAAGGAAGAAGTTTTCTCAAAGGTGAGAGAATTTTTAATGCAAGCTGAGACAAAATGGGAAAGAAAAACAAAAGAGATAAGGTGTGACAACGGTAAGGAGTAATCTAACGATAGATTACAAACATGGTGTAAAGAAAGAGGCACTTGGATAAATTATGCTCCGCCATATACACCTCAGTTGAATGGGAAGGCGGAGAGATTGAATAGGACGTTGATAGAAAAGGTAAGAGCGATGCTGAGTATTGAGGATAAAGTACTTTGGGGAGAGGCAGTGAGAGTCGCAACCTATCTATACAACAGGAGTCCAACCAAAGTTAATCCACAAACGGCATATGAATTATGGACTGGGAGGAAACCTAACTTTCAACATCTAAAGATTTTTGGATGCACTCCATATTCCAGAGAACTAGGACAATTAAAGGAACTAGAAGATAGAGGGAGAAAAGTAAAATATTGTCGGGTATACATCGTTAGGTTATCGATTGTGGGATTCAACAAGGAAAAAAATCATAATATCTAGAGAAGTATTGTTTCATGAAGAGCAGTGTGTAAAACCAGAAAGCAGAATAACTGAAATCAATGAGAGCAAGGTGAATTAAGAAACGCTAATTCACATACCAATTGATAAAGAAAATGATGAGATAGAAGAAGGGATCCTTGAAGATAACGAATTAGATACAGATAGTGAGGAATATGAATGGACAGAAGATGAACAAGATACAACAGTTATCGAGGTGAATAATTCAGGAAGCGGACAAGTTGAAGGTACACAAAATGAATTAGAAGAAAATGAGCAAGAAACTCAATTAAGAAGATCTACTCGAGCAAGGAAATGTCCAGAAAAATTAAATGACTATGTTTTACTAACCTATGAAGATATCATGAAAAGTGAAGATAAATCAAAGTGGTTGAGTGCAATGCAAGAAGAAAAAGAATCATTAAAGAAAAATAAAACGTGGGAATTAGTAGTTTCAAGTGAGAGAAAGGAAAAAGAATGCCATCTAGTAGATGGGTATTTCAAATAAAGGAAGGAGGAAGATATAAGGTAAGACTAGTCGCAAGAGGATTTGAACAGAAAAATAACATAGACTATGAACAATTATACAGTCCAGTGGTCAACGATGCAACATTGAAGATATTATTCGCATTAGCAATGCAGTATGGATGGGATTTTATAAAGTTTGATGTAAAGACAGCATTTCTGTATGGAGAACTAAATGAAGAGATATACATACGATTACCAGAAGGATTTGAGGAAGAAAAAGGAAAAGTCTGTAGGTTGAAGAAAGCATTATATGGGCTAAAACAGGCTTCATATTGTTGGAATAAATCGTTTACAGAAGCATTGAAGAAATATGGTTTGAAACAACTCAAGACAGCTAAATGTATTTTCAAGAATGAAGATAACTCAGAGATCATGGCGATCCATGTTGATGATCTTGTTTGGAACAAATAAACAAAAACTCCAAGATTTAGTTTGAAAATTGAGAATATATTTTGACATAAAATGTGATTCTAATCCAAATTCTTTTCTAGGTCTAGAAATTGAAAGAATAGGGAAGCAAACTGTCAGATTAAAACAATCTAAATATTTGGATAAAGTCCTAGAAACATATGGAATGGGTGGAGCAAAGGCGGTGGACACACCCATGCTAGCAAAAGTTCAAGAGGAGGTACATAAGGAAAAGACGACCTTTCCATATAGAGAAGCGGTAGGGAGTCTTATGTATCTAACCAAGAAAACAAGACCGGATATAAACTATGCGGTAATGTATAGTAGTAGGAGAGTAGAGAATCCTTCAGAAGTTGATGTAACTAACATAAAAAGAATAATAAGATATTTACAAGGTACCAGAAACTTAGGGATAATATATCGTAAAGATGAGAGTAACGTGAATATTATTAAAGGATACTTTTTTTTTTCTTTTCTTTTTTGACGTGGGGAAATCCTCATAGGACACCCCGAACCCCTTGGGGAGGCCTCGGGGCACTGTCGGACTCTTACCGACTAAAACTCCACGGTGGCCAACCTATGGCGTTTCGGGCGGTACTGCCAACTCCGAAGAATACATCCAGTACCCCCCTAGCCGTGCAGAGGCTCATCCCGGGAGGGGTGGTTCCCCTGCCTGCGACATATCTAACTCCGACGACATGTGGCCACACTACATGAAGCCCCCCCCCCCCCCCCCCACCCCGCCGTGGTCGCTGTGCCATGGCGACTTGGGCCCCAACCCAAGCCACCTGCGACCCCCGCGATGTCCCGCTGCCAGCCAAACCCTCGGGGGCCTAGTGGCCCCGTCGGTGGGTCCCGCTGGCCTCGGGCCGTCGCTCCCCCCTTCCCTTTGTCATGGGACTGCTACTGGACCGGGGCGGGTCGGCGATCTGCGTCGTCGTCTCGCCCGTGGCCCGGCCCTAGCTCTACCCCTATGAGCGGGATGGACGCGTCGCTCCCTAACCCGCTCCGCGGCCTCCTTCTGCAACATAACTTGCTCGCAGAAGGAGGCCATTGCTTTCCATTTCCTCTCGCCGGAGAGCATAGCTTCCACTACTGCCCCCAGCGAGAGGTCCCATCCCACTGCCTGCACCAGGACACGGCGCTCCGCTGCTCACGCTGGGCAGACTTCCAACGTGTGCTGCGCCGTGTCATGTTCGTCCCCGCAATGGTGGCATGCCGCTGTCGCTTCCTTTCCAATTCGACACAGGTACTCCCCGAAACAGCCATGTCCGGAGAGCACCTGCGTCATTCGATAGGTGAGCCTTCCGAATGCTCTGCCCCGCCACTTTTCAAAATGCGGCAGGACAGCCGCGACGGCCCTTTTCGTTGCCGCGCCAGTCTCTAGCTGGCGGGTCCACTCCAAGTGGAGGGCACGCCGGGCGAGACGCCTCGTCTGCTCGACTGCTCCTGCCTCCGGTGGCCTCCCGCTATCCCGGAGCTGGCGCAGCCGGACGTATATCGTCCGGTCGTGCTGCGTCAAAAGCTCCAGGGAGGGTAGACCCGCCAGGGCCGTCGCCGCCTCGTAGGAGACGGTGCGATAGCCTCGGATGACTCTGATGGCCAGCCGCCTGTGAAGGCATCGCAGCAAAATTATGCTGCGTTTTCTGGCCATCAGGTCCGGGGGCCAGACAGGGACCTCGTAGAGGGTCATTGATCGCACCACCCCAGCGTAGAGGCGGCGAATTCCTTCCTCGGGCCCCCCTATATTGAGGAGGAGGTGGCCTAAAGCGGCAGACGCTCTCTCCACCCGGGGGGCCAAGCGTCCGAAATGCTCGACGAAGCGCCATCGGCTGTCGAGGATCAGGCCCAGATACTTCATCTGTTCCTTCACCTCGACGAAGGCATCACCCACCTTGAACCGCAAGCCGGGCGGGGTCACCCCGCGGCGACGCCGGTTATAAAACCACATTGCCTCGCATTTGTGAGGCGCTACCTCAAGGCCCGACTCACGGATCGCTGCGACAACGACAGTCACCGCCATCTCGGCAAGGCGGATGGCCCCACCGTAGCCTACCCCACCGACCAGTTCCAGCGGGTCGTCTGCATATCGCGTCAGGTTGACATCGGCGGGGAGGCGTGCCCGCAGCACGTGGTCGTACGCGACGACCCATAGCACTGGGCCCAACACGGACCCCTGCGGCATGCCGCGCACGACCTTCCTTCGGCAAATATTTCCATCACGGCCGGTGTATTGAATCCACCTGTCACTTAGGTAGGACCGGACCATACGTCTCAGGTACGGTGGCACCCGCATATGACGAAGCGCCCCCAGTACCCTGCTCCAAGGAAGGGTGTTAAAGGCGTTGACGATATCTAACGACACTGCCAACGCCACCCCATCCCTGGAGACGCCCTCCTCCGAGAGGGACCTGACGCACAGGATGGCGTCAATGGTTGATAGTCCCTCCCGGAAGCCAAACTGGCTGGAGGACAATCCCGGTCCCACCGTCGATAGGTGGCTCGAGAGGCGGGCAGCTATGATGGTCTCAAAAAGCTTTCCCGCCTCGTCAAGCAAGCACACCGGCCTGTACGCCGAAGGCGTGTCTGCGGACCGTCCATCCTTCCTTAAATGGACCATCCGCGCTTGCTTCCATTCCCTGGGGAATTCACCCAGGCGGAGGCAGCCGCTCAACATCCGCGCGAACCGCGAGCTGAGGACGCCCATTGCCCGGGCTAATACGCGGCCAGGGACACCGTCAGGGCACGGCGCAACGTTGCGGGATGCGCGGCGGCGCAGTGCCCCGGCCATCTCCTCGTGGGTAACCCCCATCTCCGCCTCGGACCATTCACTAAGTGGCTCCGAGGCTTCGTCGCGGGTGGCCTCCTGCTCCCTGTCTATTCCGGGAAACAGGGTCTGTACCACCCGCTCGAGGAGTGGGGGATCTAGGGTCTCCGTTATGGGTGGCGCCCACGGGCGTAGCTTGCCCATTACTGGTTTTTATGGGTGCCACTACGGATCCCTGTTTAGCTCCACGAGGAGTTCCTTCCATGCCCGGGCTTTGGCGTCCCGGATGGCGCGCTGGAGGTTCTTGCGTGTAGCACTATAATCCTCGTATCAGCGCGCCACCTGCTCGGGCTCGGCGTGTCGGCGACGACGGGCGTGGGTATACCGGCGCCGCGCTCGGACATTCGCTGCACGTAATCCGCCCATTTCGCGCGACCACCAGTAGGCCGCGACTGGACGCGAGGGTGGCCTAGCTCTTGGCATGGCGGTGTCACACACCGCCATTATAGCCCTGCTGAACCCGGCCAATTCTCCCTCAACGTCGACGACTGGCCCAGCCGGTACCTCCGACCAAGCCGCTACCTGAGCGGCTGCCTCCAAGAGGCTGTCGTCCAGCCGCTTTGCGACCCATCGCGGCGGTGGGCGCAGTTGCCGGCTCCCGTGGCACCGGGGCCCGACAATTGAAAGGTGTAATATCTTTATTAAATCTGGAAGCTGTTACTAATTTTAAACAGGGTTTACGAGACCAATCTTTGAGACTACATTTTCTTAAAGAACGAGCGGAAGATTTTGAGGAAATCGCGAAAATTGCGTGCGAACTAGGACGAGAACTAGGTGATGAACAATCAAATCAAGTTTTATCTACTCGGCCTATAATTCGAGATGGTAAAGTTTTTACAACTAACGGTGAAGAAATTCAATGCTTTAAGTGTAATCAAAAACGACACTTTCGTAATAACTGTCCCCAAAATAATGAGAAGAATTTGAATAAATCGAACTATAACTGGATCAGATGCAAATTCTGTAGGAAAACCGGCCATGACGAATCGCGTTGTTTTAAAAAACAGAATATTAATTTTCCTTCACAAGCACAATTAACTTCAAACACTATCACAAAACCTCAATATTAAAACTCTCAGATAGCTCCGCGGAAGGGTGTGACACGGGGCGAACCTTTGATTGCACGCCCTCAACTCAACAAAACAGGTTCCAGTTCGATGTAAAAAGTATAGGTCAATTACCAGTTCTTGATTTAGAACACAGTTCATTTTGTAGAGGGATCGCTAGCTTCCTTATTGACACTGGTTCACAGTTAAACCTAATCAAACGAAAGAGTGTTATTTCTACTTTGAAAGTAAATCCTAAAGGTCGCTTTCCATTGCTCTAACGAGCTCGTTCGGTCATAAATGTGCGTGCTCGGCGAGTTTTGCTCGAAAAGACGTTCCCACTAGGCGAGCATAGGTCGCCTATACGACGCTTCGAGCCACTCGAAAGGGTCTATTTTTACGAGCGTCCGAGCATGAGAGGCGTTCGGCGCTAGCAGCAACGGCTATATTCCACCCGAGCATCCGAGCATCCGAGCATCCGAGCAATAACCATGGTTACCTCAATTTCCTCAATGAAAATTAATATTTTTTTAATACGTCAATCGATACATCTTTGTATTCTATTTAGAAAAGTATTGGATGTCTTAGTTCGAAAGTTGATTAAATTAGGAGCAATGAGTTTTGCTCCAAATTTCCACAATAGGCGACACACTGTGGGACGGAAAGACCCTACCCCTTGTTGACCGCCTGCGGCGGCGACAGCGATCGGGGTGCATAGTCATGGCTTCGTATGTTAATAATGTTTTTCCGACTGTACGAATTAAATGACGCTTCACTTGTTTGACAGTTGCCTCCCAGAGACCTCCGAAATTAGATGCACGTGGGGGAATAAAATGCCAAATAATTCTATTATCTATCGCATAATGTTGTACTATACTATTTTTTATCGCAGTTTTGAACGACTCGTGTATTTCACGTAATTCTCGATTCGCATCAATGAAAGTCTTTGCGTTGTCCGAATAAATTTCTGATGATTTTCCTCGTCTCGCAAAAAATCTTTTAAGAACCGCCAAAAATGCTTCTGTTGTTAAATCACTGACCAATTCAAGATGAACTGCTTTGGTTGAGAAACAAACGAATACTACTACATATACCTTTATTGTTTTTGTATTACGTAGGCGCTTTTCCTTTATGTACAATGGGCTGCAATAATCGATGCCCGTCACGAGGAAAGCGCGATTTGGTGTAACCCTAGTCTTAGGTAAATTACCCATTTGGTATACCTGTGTGGAAATGCTTCCAGTGCTCATGACGAATAACTAAGTTGGTGAAATGATGTTTAGCTGGTAATAATATTTGATGCTTCTTATCATATGTAGTGGTTGCATTTGTAATTCTCCCCCCTACCCGTAAAATTCCATTTTTATCCACAAAAGGATTTAAAAATCGCAGTTTTCCGTTATAAGGTTGTTTTTTGTTACATATCAATTTGATGTCTTCTACGAACTCCTTTTGTTGTATGAACTTAATTATCGATTGCTGCGCGTTTTGTAATTCTTCGACGCTAAGCAATCCTGAACGTTTTTGTTTGTGCTTGATGTTAAAACAAAATCTAAGGCAATAAGCTATTGTTCGCTCTAAGCGACCTAAGGAAGAAAAACGGTCAATGAATGTTTTATTGCTAATGACTGTGGCAGTAAGAACTACTACGGTACGACGCTCAGAAACCTCGACAGGTAACAAAGTATTTGATGGCCATTTGTCCTCTGACTGTCGTAACCATTGTGGACCGGTAAACCATGATGTTTCATGCAAGAAATCGGCAGGCCTTATACCCCTTGACAAACAATTGGCAGGATTATCTTGTGATGGCACATGACGCCAATGAACGTTGTCAGCTAATTGTTGTATTTCGCTTACCCTATTAGCAATAAAAACCTTTAATGTATGTGGAGGAGTATTGATTCAATGTAATACCATTGTAGCGTCTGTCCAAAATACATCGTTATCTATTTTTAATTTAAAAGATTTTATAGTTACGTTAAATAATTTGGTTAATAAAACTGCCGCACATAATTCTAAACGCGATAGTGACTGAACTTTAAGAGGCGCAACTTTACTTTCTGAACAAATTAATTGTGTATAACATTGACCGGAATTATTAATAGAACGCATGTATATACAGGCTCCGTATGCCTTTTCACTGGCATCACAGAATCCGTGTAACTCTAATAATGCATATTGATCGCATGTAATTCTACGCGGTATACATAGGTTTTTGATAATACCCAACTGTGATTCAAAAAGTTTCCATTCAGTGTGTAATGTTTCCGGAATTGTTTAGTCCCAATCTATTTTCAATTGCCACAATCTCTGCATTAAAATTTTAGTTTTTACAATAATTGGACCCAGTAGACCTAATGGATCGAAAAGCTGAGCAACTCGCGATAGTATAGTACGTTTTGTTACCTGCAGAAGTGGTCCATGATCTTTAACCTCATAACCTAAGGTATCATGTACCTGATTCCAATATAAACCTAACGTTTTTCTAAATTCATCTGATACTATGTTCATAAATGTATTTTCATTGCTTTTAGCAACAGATTGTAATAATTGTTGATCGCTTGATGACCACTGCCTTAATTGGAATCCTGCCCTTTGAGTTATTTGAATACGCTGATCACGAATTAATAAAGCATCTTCATAAGTGTCTGCTCCGGTTAAAAGGTCGTCAACGTAGAAATCAGACTTTAAAATTTTTGCTGCTATTGGAAATTGATGACCTTCATCATCCGCCAATCGATGTAATGTTTTAATAGCTAAATAGGATGCGGATGATGTGCCATACGTTACAGTATTTAACAAGTATGTGGATATAGGATGACTTGAGTTTCCGCGCCAGAGTATCTTATGATAATGACGATCTTCTGTAGCAAGCATAACCTGACGATACATCTTAGTGATATCAGCAGATAAAACATATTTATGAATTCTAAATCTCGTAACAATAGTAAATAATTCTCCTTGAATATTAGTTCCGATCATTAAAGTATCATTTAATGATAAACCTGAAGTAGTTTTTGCCGATGCATCGAATACAACGCGAATTTTTGTGGTTAAATTATCCTCCTTTTTTACGGCATGGTGTGGAAGATAATAACCTTCAAATTTAGAACAAAATGTAGTTTTAGTCATATGACCTAAATCCTCGTACTCACGCATGAAAATGACATAGTGTTCGCGCATAATTGGATTATGTTGGAGTGATCTTTCCAGAGATAAAAATCTTTTCATGGCAGTATTGTATGGATCACCTAGATTTTTGACATTATTTTTGAATGGCAAATTTACGCTATATCTTCCCGTTTCTAATTCCCGACGTGTATGGTCCAAATAATGTTTTTCACAATTTTGTTCTTCCTCAGACAATGTTACTTCCTGTGGAGTCTCTTCTACTTTTCAAAATTTAGCTAACTGACCGTCTAATGAGCTTAACGTATCATTACAAACTACTGAATTTATTGTCCTTGATCTAGGAGTCTCTCCTACTATTATCCAACCTAACAAAGTTTTACGCATCATCATTGTTGGATGTGCTAATTTGATTTGTCCTACACTTAATAAATGCCAAAATAACTGAGCACCAAGTAAACCGTCAATTTCTGCTGCGTTATGAAATTCTGGATCAGCTAATGGCAAATTTTGAGGTAATTGTAGTGATTTATAGTTAATATTTTCTTCGGGCAAAGATTCTGAAATCTGATTGGATACAAGAAATGTTAATTCAGTAGTAAAATTAGTTGTACGCGATTGAATACGAGCTTTTGTAAAATATTTAACTTCAGAATGCATTTGATTCATACCAGCTACTAGAATTTGTGTTTGAAATAAGGGCAAATTTAATCTTTTTGCAAATTGGTAAGTTAAAAAATGTGATTGCGCGCATGAATCTAATAACACCCGACAACGATGCGAATGTTTATTATTGTCAATAACGTCTATAGCGGCAGTAGATAATATGACCTGTGATTTTGTGTTATTGTTTAAGCACACTATGTTGACATGACTAGTTCATGGCTGTGGTTCTAATGGTGCATCGGTATGCAATAAAGTGTTATGCCTTTTCTTACATACCCTGCAACCACTACTCTTGCATACTGATGCAGAATGCCCCCTTTTTAAGCAATTAATGCATAACCTATTATCTAATATGAGCTTCGTACGTTGTGAAATAGCAGATTTGGTAAACTGATCACATGCGTAGATAGCATGAGCGCCCTGACATATAGGACAGGATGAATGTACTGTAGTATAAGTCCTTTGAGTAGGAATACTATTATTTACTGGAGCTCGTGATGTAACGTGTGTTGTTTGCTGGACCTGATGGCTCAATATCATGGCATCGATTCCGCAAAAATTTACACAATTCATCAAGAGTTGGAAATATTTTATCACGTGTATGTTCCTTCTATTTTAAATTAGTTTCTTGATCTAGTCTTGACAAGGATAAATGTATTAATAAAGTGTCAGCTGACGGCTGGTGTAACGTTTGAAGTGCGCGATAATGTGACTCTAAATTAGTTAAAAATTGTCTTATATTATGATGATTTACCTTTGCTATATGTGGTAAATTAAATAACGCGCGTACGTGATTGGCAACGATTACCGCTGGCTTATTATATTGTTCTTCTGACAAATCCCAAGCAGTTTTGTAATTGGCCGAGGAATTTTCTAAAGATGCAATTAAACGCGACGCTTCGGCCCGTAAACAAGAACGCAAATAAATTAATTTACGACAATCATTTAATCGAGGATTATTATGTACGGCAGATTTGAACTGATCAGCAAATCCTGGCCATTCTTCATAACATGCACTAAAGTATGGTAAATGTAATTTAGGAAGACTTATATCGTTATCGAGAGTTTTCAAATTTGCTAGAGTATTACTTGTATTATGATCTGTATTTGCATGAGAATGAGCCGGAATCTGCTGGACAGATTGTAATAGCTTTTGCGCTATAGAACTATAACCTATGTACATATTTTTTATCTCAATTCTTTCTTTCATTAATTCTCCAGTTTCATCTGCATTATCTAAATCACTTTGCGATTTTCGGAATGCGGCGTATTCGATTTTAAGTTCATCTAATCTATATTTAATTTCAATGTCTTCTTTATCGGGGTCGCAATTATCAAGAAAATGTTTAAAAGTTATTAACTCGAACTTGAACGACGAGCGTTTTAATTTTAAAATACGAATGCGTTCTTCCGCGGATGGAGCCATGACAACAGATTATTGCGGACTGAGAAGAGGAATAAAAAAGGATAGAACTTGATCACTGTATTGAGCAGGTACGTTACCGTTTCGTTGTCGGCAGGCTGCTACAATATGTTAACGCTACCAAAAGCTGCTGATGGTATGAAGAAAGAGGAGGTACTCTAAGGAGATGTTGATGCTCTGCAAAGGTGTTGATGCATCGAAGATGCCTTGACGCTACGAAGATCGGCTGACGCTCCGAGGATGCGCTGATGCTCCAAAGATGCGCGGATGCTCCGAGGATGTGCTGATGCTCCGAAGATGCGCTGATGCTCCGAAGATGCGCTGATGCTCCGAAGATGCGCTGACCAGATGTTGGCCTGATGTAGACTCGTGTAAAATATCAGTTTCCAGAAAACTGTTGCTTGTTTCGCTGGAGACCTGATAACGAGAGCCTGAATTTCTAATCCTCAGGCGTTGACCGTTGTTGGATTACTTGATGTTGAATGATGGTTGAATACAGGATGGAATGTTCTCCACAGCTGCTATATCCGGCTCGAAGGAACGTGTCCTTCAATACACGGAAGAAAACCCCCAAACGAGTGTACGCCAGATGGAAAGATTAATTGGGATACCACGCTCGACTGTACATCGAATTTTACAAGACGAAGGACAATATCCATACCACATGTACCGTGTGCAGTCTCTACAACCTGCTGATCTGCCGGCGAGAATGGTTTTCTGCAGATGGTTACTGCAGAAACATGAAGAAGATGAGAATATCTTGCAAAGAATACTATGGACAGACGAAAGCACTTTTACGAGATCTGGTGCTTTTAATACACGCAATACTCATGTTTAGAGTTATGAAAATCCACATGAGACATGGTCCACTAATTTCCAACAACGATGGAAACTTAACGTCTGGGCAGGAATAGTAGGTAATGACATTGTGGATCCAGTTTTCCTCCCGGAGACATTAACAGCCAGGACGTACTTGGAGTTTTTACAAAATGAGCTGCCTTTGCTCTTGGAAAATATTCCATTAGCTGTAAGGAATACTATGCTTTTCCAACAGGATGGAGCACCAGCTCATTTTGGACGAAGTGTTCGTGAATTTTTAAATAATACATACAAAGATCGTTGGATCGGACGATTAGGTCCAGTGGCATGGCCACCACGATCTCCCGACCTCACTCCCTTAGACTTTTTTTTGTGAGGGTACGTGAAACAAAAAGTTTACGGAGTCGAGATTGAAAGTCGACATGCTGCGTGACAGGATACAAAATGCGTTTGAGGAAATTAAACTGGACGGAGTGTATGCTAGTGTACAGGAATCATTATTAAGAAGACTTCAAAAGTGTGTTGATAAACAAGGAGATGTGTTCAAACATTTATTATGACTTACAATTAGTGAAAAAGTTAAGTAACTGTTCAGTTCATACCATGGAAGTGCATTAACATCTGTAACATCAGCAGTATACGCGTGTGTATGTTCACCGACGCGTGCTTCTCGCGTTCGAACTCGCGTGTTTGTGGTCACACGTTCGGCTGACTGGGATTTGAACAGCGCGCCCCGAAAGTCCAATACCTGAATTTCAATCACCGATATCCCGAAGATGAAGCTCCAGATTGCAAAACGGTACAGGACTTTTCGATTTCTATTTGTATGAAGAATATGCATGTCCCGGCTTGTCCCATAGTTTTGGGACACCCTGTTTATAATTATTCATACCTATACATACCTATACATACATATTATTTTCCCTATTGTAACGTCCCTAAAACTATGCTACGTTGTCCATGGAAGAGCGGCTTTCCAATGGACGGAAAGGTGGGGATCCGTGTGGCGTGCGGTTAAGGAGTTAAAATCCAAGGCTTATATCTTTCTTAACAATAATTTATTCAATAATACTTATTCTAATCCTAACATTAATAGAACAATGATAACTATTCTAATCTGGTTAAATAAAATCATAAGATGATATTAGGTTATATTATATGTGATTATCTATTTGTCAGGTTATATTGAACGTGATTATAATTATCTATTAATTATCTCGATAACGCGAGAGTTATGAAAATACGATATACAGTATGTCCCACGAAATCCTGGACAGTCGGTTATTTGCTAACCTATTAAAGATACGAAAAAAGTTTTTATATGAAATTGAATGGCAAGAGGGGGCTGATTTATTGGCCGTAACAATTTTTTTTTATCATTATTGTTTACAGAGATATGCAAGTTAAGTTTGGTTTTTTAAATGGGATTATATATATTTTTTTGATAAATAGATAGTACGTTTCAAGACGAATTCAGCAAACATTAATGTATACACTTTTTTTCAAATAGTTTTTAAGATATTACGCGTAAAAGTTTACTTATAGTATATATATATACTATATAAGTGTGGGAAAACTCGGTGATGTAGGTAGAAGACAAGATAATAGACCGAAAACTTCCTATGCAATATTCTCGGAAACGCTTAGTTTGTTAGTTATACGCGATTTTATATTTCGTAAAATACCGATGTAACAGTGACCCATCCCCTTTAAGGTCAGTGTCCGGGCTTCGACGAGGCCTCGAGCTTTTAAAGGTCTAAGCATTTCTGAGCCTAAGTGAGCTTCTGGCGACTCGCAACGCGTGTCGAGAGATATCTCATCAAATGGGAAAGCATAGTTTCTAATTGAAAATACTATTGATATTTATCTACAATTAAGGGGTTGCTTTGGCATTTTTAGAAAGGCGAAAATTTTGCTTTCTCATAAAGGGATGTCATGAACCTATTTAAATAACGTGGAAAAGATTTCATACTAAAATATTAAAAATGAAATTCGGTTTGAATAGAGAAATATCTTCGAATCCGGAAATATTTCTGAAAATTCAGGAATCCTTTCGGAAAAGACTAGAGATGTGTTTGCGTGAGGGTGTAGGGCATTTCGAACATCGATTATAAACATATGGTAAGTCGTTATTATTCACACCCAGAGTTCTTCTTTAATACTCTAGTCGGATTTTTAATATTCTAGTATGAAATCTTTTCCACGTTATTTAAACAGGTTCAAGATATCCCTTTATGAGAAAGCAAAATTTTCGCCTTTCTAAAAATGCCAAAGCAACCCCTTAATTGTAGATAAATATCAATAGTATTTTCAATTAGAAACTATGCTTTCCCATTTGATGAAGTATCACTCGACATGCGTTGCGAGTCGTCAGAGGGTCACTTAGAACCAGAGATGCCTAGTCCTTTAAAGGGGATGGGCCACTGGCATATCGGTATTTTACGAAATATAAACCCGCTTAAAACTAACAAACTAAGCGTTTCGGAGAATATTGTATATGAAGTTTTCGGTTTATTTTCTTGTCTACTACCTACATCTCCGAGTTTTCCCACGAATTTAGAAACACCCTGTATATAGTATATAGGAGCAGTGTCAGTGTCAGGAGCAGTCTCAGGAGCAGTGTCAGGAGCAGTGTCAGTGTCAGTGTCAGGCGCAGTGTCAGTGTCAGTGTCAGGAGGAGTGTCAGTGTCAGTGTGAGGATCAGTGTCAGAAGAAGTGCCAGTGTCAGGAGAAGTGCCAGTGTCAGGAGCAGTATCAGGAGCAGTGTCAGTGTCTGGAGCAGTGTCAGGAGCAGTGTCAGTGTCAGGAGCAGTGTCAGGAGCAGTTTCAGGAGCATTGTCAGCAGCAGTGTCAGTGTCAGGAGAAGTGCCAGTGTCAGGAGCAGTATCAGGAGCAGTGTCAGTGTCTGGAGCAGAGTCAGGAGCAGTGTCAGTGTCAGGAGCAGTGTCAGGAGCAGTTTCAGGAGCATTGTCAGCAGCAGTGTCAGTGTCAGAAGAAGTGCCAGTGTCAGGAGAAGTGCCAGTGTCAGGAGCAGTGTCAGGAGCAGTGTCAGTATCAGGAGCAGTGTCAGGAGCAGTGTCAGGAGCAGCGTCAGTGTCAGGAGCAGTGTCAGGAGCAGTTTCAGGAGCATTGTCAGCAGCAGTGTCAGTGTCAGGAGCAGTGCCAGTGTCAGGAGCAGTGTCAGTGTCCGGAGCAGTGTTAGTGTCAGGAGCTGTGTTAGGAACAGTGGCAGTGTCTGGAGCAGAGTCAGGAACAGTGGCAGTGTCTGGAGCAGAGTCAGGAACAGTGCCAGTGTCTGGAGCAGTGTCAGTGCCAGGAGCAGTGTCAGGAGCAGTGTCAGTGTCAGGAGCAGGGTCTGGAGAAGTGTCAGTGTCAGGAAAACTGTCAGTGTCAGTGTCTGTGTCAGGAGCCTTGACAGTGTCAGTGCCAGTAGCAGTGTCAGTGTCAGGAGCAGTGTCAGGAGTAGTGTCAGTGTTAGGAGCAGTGTCAGGAGCAGTGTCAGGAGAGGTGCCAGTGTCACGAGCAGTATCAGGAGCATTGTCAGTGTCTGGAGCAGTGTCAGAAGCAGTGTCAGTGTCAGGAGCAGTGCCTGGAGCAGTCTCAGTTTCAGGAGCAGTGTCAGTGTCAGGAGCAGTGTTAGGAGCAATGTCAGTATCAGTGTCAGGCGCAGTGTCAGTGCCAGGAGCAGTGTCAGGGGCAGTATCAGTGTCAGGAGCAGGGTCTGGAGCAGTGTCAGTGTCAGGAAAAGTGTCAGTGTCAGTGTCAGGAGCAGTGTCAGTGTCAGTGTGAGGATCAGTGTCAGAAGAAGTGCCAGTGTCAGGAGCAGTACCAGGAGCGGTACCGGTGTCAGGAGCAGTGTCAGGAGCAGTATCCGTGACAGGAGCAGTGTCAGTGTCAGTGTCAGGAGCAGTGTCAGTGTCAGTGCCAGGAGCAGTTTAAGGAGAAGTGCCAGTGTCAGGAGCAGTATCAGGAGCAGTGTCAGTGTCTGGAGCAGTGTCAGGTGTAGTGTCAGGAGCAGTGTCTGGAGAAGTGCCAGTGTCAGGAGCATTATGAGGAGCGGTGCCAGTGACAGGAGCAGTGTCAGGAGCACTGTCAGTGCCAGGAGCAGTGTCAGCAGCAATGTCAGTGTCAGTGTCAGGAGCAGTGCCAATGCCAGGAGCAGTGTCAGGGGCAGTGTCAGTGTCAGGAGCAGGGTCTGGAGCAGTGTCAGTGTCAGGAAAAGTGTCTGTGTCAGTGACAGTGTCAGGAGCAGTGTCAGGAGGAGTGTCAGTGTCAGTGTCAGTGGCAGGAGCAGTGTCAGTGTCAGTGTGAGGATCAGTGTCAGAAGAAGTGCCAGTGTCAGGAGAAGTGCCAGTGTCAGGAGCAGTACCAGGAGCGGTACCGGTGTCACGAGCAGTGTCAGGAGCAGTATCAGTGCCAGGAGCAGTGTCAGTGTGAGTGTCAGGAGCAGTGTTAGTGTCAGTGTCAGGAGCAGTGTCAGGAGCAGTGTCAGGGTCAGGAGCAGTGTCAGTTTCAGTATCTGGAGCAGTGTCAGGAGTAGTGTCAGTGTCAGGAGCAATGTCAGGAGCTGTGTCAGGAACAGTGTCAGTGTCTGGAGCAGGGTCTGGAGCAGTGTCAGTGTCAGTGTCAGGAGCAGTGTCAGCAGCAGTGTCAGTGTCAGTGTCAGGAGCAGTGCCAGTGTCAGGAGAAGTGCCAGTGTCAGGAGCAGTGTCAGTGTCAGGAGCAGTGTCAGTGTCCGGAGCAGTGTCAGTGTCCGGAGCAGTATCAGGAGCTGTGTCAGTGTTAGGAGCAGTGTCAGTATCACTGACAGTGTCAGGAGCAGTGCCTGTGTCAGGAGCAGTGTCAGGAGCAGTGTCAGTGTCAGGAGCAGGGTCAGTCTCGGAAGCAGTGTCAGGAGCAGTATCAGTGGCAGGAGCAGTGTCAGTGTCAGGAGCAGTGTCAGGAGAAGTGCCAGTGTCAGGAGCAGTATCAGGAGCAGTGTCAGGAGCAGTGTCAGTGCCAGGAGCAGTGTCAGCGTCAGGAATAGTGTCAGGAGAAGTGCCAGTGTCAGGAGCAGTATCAGGAGCGGTGCCAGTGTCAGGAGCAGCGCCATGGGGCAGCGTCAGTGCCAGGAGCAGTGTCAGGAGCAGTGTCAGTGTCAGTGTCAGGAGCAGTGTCAATGTCAGTGATAGGAGCAGTGTCAGTGTCAGGAATAGTGTCAGTGCCAGGAGCAATGTCAGTGTCAGGAGCAGTGTGAGGAGCAGTGCCATTGTCAGGAGCAGTATCAGGAGCGGTGCCAGTGTCAGGAACAGTGTCAGGAGCACTGTCAGTGCCAGGAGCAGTGTCAGCAGCAATGTCAGTGTCAGTGTCAGGAGCAGTGTCAGTGCCAGGAGCAGTGTCAGGGGCAGTGTCAGTGTCAGGAGCAGGGTCTGTAGCAGTGTCAGTGTCTGGAACAGTGTGAGGAGTAGTGTCAGAGTCAGGAGCAGTGTCAGGAGCAGTGTCGGTGTCAGGAGCAATGTCAGGAGCAGTGTCAGGAGCAGTGCATGTGTCAGGGCCATTGTCAGGAGCAGTGTCAGTGTCAGGAGCAGTGCCAGTGTCAGGAGCAGTGTCAGTGTCTGTGTCAGGAGCAGTATCAGGAGCGGTGCCAGTGTCAGGAGCAGTGTCAGGTGCAGTGTCAGTGACAGTGTCAGGGGTAATATCTGGAGCAGTGTCAGGGTCAGGAGCAGTGTCAGGCGCAGTGTCAGTGTCAGGAGCAGCGTCACTGTCAGGAGCAGTGTCAAGTGCAGTGTCAGTGTCAGGAGCAGTATCCTCAGCTGTGTCATAAGCAGCGCCAGTGTCAGGAGCAGTGTCAGGGCAGCGTCAGTGTCAGGAGCAGTGTCAGGAGCAGTTTCAGTGTCAGTGTCAGGAATAGTGTCAGGAGAAGTGCCAGTGTCAGGAGCAGTATCAGGAGCGGTGCCAGTGTCAAGAGCAGCGCCAGGGGCAGCTTCAGTGCCAGGAGCAGTGTCAGGAGCTGTGTCAGTGTCAGTGTCAGGAGCAGTGTCAATGTCAGTGATAGGAGCAATGTCAGTGTCAGGAATAGTGTCAGTACCAGGAGCAATGTCAGTGTCAGGATCAGTGTGAGGAGAAGTGCCATTGTCAGGAGGGGTGTCGGGAGCCGTATCAGTGTCAGGAGCAGTGTCAGGAGCAGTGTCAGTGTCAGGAGCAGTGTCAGGAGCAGTGTCAGTGTCAGGAGCAGCGTCACTGTCAGGAGCAGTGTCAAGTGCAGTGTCAGTGTCAGGAGCAGTATCCTCAGCTGTGTCATAAGCAGCGCCAGTGTCAGGAGCAGTGTCAGGGCAGCGTCAGTGTCAGGAGCAGTGACAGGAGCAGTGTCAGGAGCAGTGTCAGTGTCAGGAGCAGCGTCAGTGTCAGTGTTAGGAGCAGTGTCAGTATCACTGACAGTGTCAGGAGCAGTGTCAGGCGCAGTGTCTGTGTCAGGAGCAGAGTCAGGAGCAGTGACAGTGTCAGGAGCAGTGTCAGTGTCAGGAGCAGTGTCAGGAGCAGTTTCAGTGTCAGTGTCAGGAATAGTGTCAGGAGAAGTGCCAGTGTCAGGAGCAGTATCAGGAGCGGTGCCAGTGTCAAGAGCAGCGCCAGGGGCAGCTTCAGTGCCAGGAGCAGTGTCAGGAGCAGTGTCAGGAGCAGTGTCAGGAGCAGTTTCTGTGTCAGTGCCAGGAGCAGTGTGAGGAGCAGTGTCAGTGTCAGGAGCAGTGTCAGGAGTAGTGCCAGTGTCAGGAGAAGTGCCAGTGTCAGGAGCAGTACCAGGAGCGGTACCGGTGCCAGGAGCAGTGTCAGGAGCAGTATCAGTGCCAGGAGCAGTGTCAGTGTCAGTGTCAGGAGCAGTGTCAGGAGAAGTGCCAGTGTTAGGAGCAGTATCAGGATCAGTGTCAGTGTCTGGAGCAGTGTCAGAAGCAGTGTCAGGAGCAGTGTCAGTGTCAGGAGCAGTGCCAGTGTCAGGAGAAGTGCCAGTGTCAGGAGCAGTACCAGGAGCGGTACCGGTGCCAGGAGCAGTGTCAGGAGCAGTATCAGTGCCAGGAGCAGTGTCAGTGTCAGTGTCAGGAGCAGTGTCAGGAGAAGTGCCAGTGTCAGGAGCAGTATCAGTATCAGTGTCAGTGTCTGGAGCAGTGTCAGAAGCAGTGTCAGTGTCAGGAGCAGTGTCAGGAGCAGTGTCAGGAGCATTGTCAGGAGCAGTGTCAGTGTCAGGAGCAGTGCCAGTGTCAGGAGCAGTGTCAGTATCAGGAACAGTGTCAGGGGCAGTGTCAGTGTCAGGAGCAGTGTCAGGATTAGTGTCTATGTCAGGGGCAGTGTCAGGAGCTGTGTCAGGAGCAGTGTCAGTGTCAGGAGCAGTGTTAGGAGCAATGTCAGATTCAGGAGCATTGTCAGTGACAGGTGCAGCATCAGGAGCAGTGCCAGGAGCAGTGATAGTGTCAGGAGCAGCATCAGGAGCAGTGTCAGGAGCAGGGTCAGTGTCAGTGTCAGTCTCAGGAGCAGTGCCAGTGTCAGTGTCTGTAGCAGTGTCAGTGTCTGGAGCAGTGTGAGGAGTAGTGTCAGAGTCAGGAGCAGTGTCAGGAGCAGTGTCGGTGTCAGGAGCAATGTCAGGAGCAGTGTCAGGAGCAGTGCAAGTGTCAGTGTCAGTGTCAGGCGCAGTGTCAGTGTCAGTGTTAGTGTCAGGAGGAGTGTCAGTGTCAGTGTGAGGATCAGTGTCAGAAGAAGTGCCAGTGTCAGGAGAAGTGCCCGTGTCAGGAGCAGTATCAGGAGCACTGTCAGTGTCTGGAGCAGTGTCAGGAGCAGTGTCAGTGTCAGGAGCAGTGTCAGGAGCAGTTTCAGCAGCATTGTCAGCAGCAGTGTCAGTGTCAGAAGAAGTGCCAGTGTCAGGAGAAGTGCCAGTGTCAGGAGCAGTGTCAGGAGCAGTGTCAGTATCAGGAGCAGTGTCAGGAGCAGTGTCAGGAGCAGTGTCAGGAGCAGTGTCAGTGTCAGGAGCAGTGTCAGGAGCAGTTTCAGGAGCATTGTCAGCAGCAGTGTCAGTGTCAGGTGCAGTGCCAGTGTCAGGAGCAGTGTCAGTGTCAGGAGCAGTGTCAGTGTCAGGAGCAGTGTCAGTGTCAGGAGCAGTGTTAGTGTCAGGAGCTGTGTTAGGAACAGTGGCAGAGTCTGGAGTAGAGTCAGGAACAGTGGCAGTGTCTGGAGCAGAGTCAGGAACAGTGCCAGTGTCTGGAGCAGTGTCAGTGCCAGGAGCAGTGTCAGGAGGAGTGTCAGTGTCAGGGGCAGGGTCTGGAGAAGTGTCAGTGTCAGGAAAACTGTCAGTGTCAGTGTCTGTGTCAGGAGCCTTGACAGTGTCAGTGCCAGTAGCAGTGTCAGTGTCAGGAGCAGTGTCAGGAGTAGTGTCAGTGTTAGGAGCAGTGTCAGGAGCAGTGTCAGGAGAGGTGCCAGTGTCACGAGCAGTATCAGGAGCATTGTCAGTGTCTGGAGCAGTGGCAGAAGCAGTGTCAGTGTCAGGAGCAGTGCCTGGAGGAGTCTCAGTTTCAGGAGCAGTGTCAGTGTCAGGAGCAGTGTTATGAGCAATGTCAGTATCAGTGTCAGGCGCAGTGTCAGTGCCAGGAGCAGTGTCAGGGGCAGTGTCAGTGTCAGGAGCAGGGTCTGTAGCAGAGTCAGTGTCTGGAACAGTGTGAGGAGTAGTGTCAGAGTCAGGAGCAGTGTCAGGAGCAGTGTTGGTGTCAGGAGCAATGTCAGGAGCAGTGTCAGGAGCAGTGCATGTGTCAGGGCCATTGTCAGGAGCAGTGTCAGTGTCAGGAGCAGTGCCAGTGTCAGGAGCAGTGTCAGGGCAGCGTCAGTGTCAGGAGCAGTGTCAGGAGCAGTGTCAGGAGCAGTGTCAGTGTCAGGAGCAGCGTCAGTGTCAGTGTTAGGAGCAGTGTGAGTATCACTGACAGTGTCAGGAGCAGTGTCAGGCGCAGTGTCTGTGTCAGGAGCAGAGTCAGGAGCAGTGGCAGTGTCAGGAGCAGTGTCAGTGTCAGTGTCAGGAGCAGTATCAGGAGCGGTGCCAGTGTCAGGAGCAGTGTCAGGTGCAGTGTCAGTGACAGTGTCAGGAGCAGTATCTGGAGCAGTGTCAGGGTCAGGAGCAGTGTCAGGGGCAGTGTCAGGAGCAATCTCAGGAGCAGTGTCAGTGTCAGGAGCAGTGTCACTGTCAGGAGCAGTGTTAAGTGCAGTGTCAGTGTCAGTAGCAGTATCGTGAGCTGTGTCATAAGCAGCGCGAGTGTCACGAGCAGTGTCAGGGCAGTGTCAGTGTCAGGAGCAGTGTCAGGAGCAGTGTCAGTGTCAGGAGCAGTGTCAGGAGCAGTGTCAGTGCCAGGAGCAGTGTCAGGAGCAGTGTCTGTGTCAGGAGCAGGGTCTGGAGCAGTGTCAGTGTCAGGAGCAGTGTCGGGAGCAATGTCACGAGCTGTGTCAGTGTTAGCAGCACGGTCAGTCTCAGAAGCAGTGTCAGGAGCATTGTCAGTGTCAGGAGCAGCGTCAGTGTCAATGTCAGGAGCAATGTCAGTGTCAGGAGCAGTGTCAGTGTAAGGAGCAATGTCAGTGTCAGTGTCAGGAGCAGTGTCAGTACCAGGAGCAGTGTCGGTGTCAGGAGCAGTGTGAGGAGCAGTGCCAGTGTCAGGAGCAGTGTCAGTGTCAGGAGCATTGTCCGGAGCAGTGTCTGTGTCAGGAGCATTGTCCGGAGCAGTGTCTGTGTCAGGAGCAGTGCCAGTGTGAGGAGCAATGTCAGTGACAGTGTCAGGAGCAGTATCAGGAATAGTGTCAGTGTCAGGAGCAGTGTCAGGTGCAGTGTCATGAGCTGTGTCATAAGCAGCGCCAGTGTCAGGAGCAGTGTCAGGGCAGCGTCAGTGTCAGGAGCAGTGTCAGGAGCAGTGTCAGGAGCAGTGTCAGTGTCAGGAGCAGCGTCAGTGTCAGTGTTAGGTGCAGTGTCAGTATCACTGACAGAGTCAGGAGCAGTGTCTGGAGCAGTGTCAGTGTCAGGAGCAGTATCGTGAGCTGTGTCATAAGCAGTGCCAGTGTCAGGAGCAGTGTCAGGGCAGCGTCATCGTCAGGAGCAGTGTCATCGTCAGGAGCAGCGTCAGTGTCAGTGTTAGGAGCAGTGTCAGTATCACTGACAGTGTCAGGAGCAGTGTCAGGAGCAGTGTCTGTGTCAGGAGCAGAGTCAGGAGCAGTGTCAGTGTCAGGAGCAGTGTCAGTGTCAGTGTCAGGAGCAGTATCAGGAGCGGTGCCAGTGTCAGGAGCAGTGTCAGGTGCAGTGTCAGTGCCAGTGTCAGAAGCGGTGTCAGGGGCCGTGTCAGTTTCAGGAGCAGTGTCAGGAGCAGTGTGAGTGCCAGGAGCAGGGTCAGTGTCAATGTCAGGAGCAACGTCAGTGTCAGGAGCAGTGTCAGTGTAAGGAGCAGTGTCAGTGTCAGTGTCAGGAGCAGTGTCAGTACCAGGAGCAGTGTCGGTGTCAGGAGCAGTATGAGGAGCAGTGCCAGTGTCAGAAGCGGTGTCAGGGGCCGTGTCAGTTTCAGGAGCAGTGTCAGGAGCAGTGTCAGTGTCAGGGGCAGTGTCAGGAGCAGCGTCAGTGTCAGGAGCGTCGTCAGGGGCAGTGTCAGGAGCAATGTCAGGAGCAGTGTCAGTGTCAGGAGCAGTGTCTGGAGCAGTGTCAGTGTCTGGAGCAGTGTCACCAACAGTGTCAGTGTCAGGAGCAATGTCAGGAGCATCGCCAGTGTCAGGAGCATTGTCAGGAGCAGTGTCAGTCTCAGTAGCAGTGTCACGGGCAGTGTCAGTGTCAGGAGCAGGGTCTGGAGCAGTGTCAGTGTCAGGAAAAGTGTCAGTGTCAGTGTCAGGAGCAGTGTCAGTGTCAGTGTGAGGATCAGTGTCAGAAGAAGTGCCAGTGTCAGGAGAAGTGCCAGTGTCAGGAGCAGTACCAGGAGCGGTACCGGTGCCAGGAGCAGTGTCAGGAGCAGTATCAGTGCCAGGAGCAGTGTCAGTGTCAGTGTCAGGAGCAGTGTCAGGAGAAGTGCCAGTGTCAGGAGCAGTATCAGGATCAGTGTCAGTGTCTGGAGCAGTGTCAGAAGCAGTGTCAGGAGCAGTGTCAGGAGCATTGTCAGGAGCAGTGTCAGTGTCAGGAGCAGTGCCAGTGTCAGGAGGAGTGTCAGTATCAGGAACAGTGTCAGGGGCAGTGTCAGTGTCAGGAGCAGTGTCAGGATTAGTGTCTGTGTCAGGGGCAGTGTCAGGAGCTGTGTCAGGAGCAGTGTCAGTGTCAGGAGCAGTGTTAGGAGCAATGTCAGATTCAGGAGCATTGTCAGTGACAGGTGCAGCATCAGGAGCAGTGCCAGGAGCAGTGATAGTGTCAGGAGCAGCATCAGGAGCAGTGTCAGGAGCAGGGTCAGTGTTAGTGTCAGTGTCAAGAGCAGTGCCAGTGTCAGTGTCTGTAGCAGTGTCAGTGTCTGGAGCAGTGTGAGGAGTAGTGTCAGAGTTAGGGGCAGTGTCAGGAGCAGTGTCGGTGTCAGGAGCAATGTCTGGTTCAGTGTCAGTATCACTGACAGTGTCAGGAGCAGTGTCAGGAGCTGTGTCTGTGTCAGGAGCAGTGTCAGGAGCAGTGTCAGTGTGCGGAGCAGGTTCAGTCTCAGAAGCAGTGTCAGGAGCAGTGTCAGTGTCAGGAGCAGCGTCAGTGTCAATGTCAGGAGCAACGTCAGTGTCAGGAGCAGTGTCAGTGTAAGGAGCAGTGTCAGTGTCAGTGTCAGGAGCAGCGTCAGTACCAGGAGCAGTGTCGGTGTCAGGAGCAGTGTGAGGAGCAGTGCCAGTGTCAGAAGCGGTGTCAGGAGCCGTGTCAGTTTCAGGAGCAGTGTCAGGAGCAGTGTCAGTGTCAGGGGCAGTGTCAGGAGGAGCGTCAGTGTCAGGAGCGTCGTCAGGGGCAGTGTCAGGAGCAATGTCAGGAGCAGTGTCAGTGTCAGGTGCAGTGTTAGCAGCAGTGTCAGTGTCAGTGTCAGGAGCAGTGTTAGGAGCAGTATCAGTGTCAGGAGCAGTGTCAGGAGCAGTGTCAGTGCCAGGAGAAGTGTCAGGAGCAGTGTCAGTGTCAGGAGCAGGGTCTGGAGTAGTGTCAGTGTCAGGAGCAGTGTCGGGAGCAATGTCACGAGCTGTGTCAGTGTCAGCAGCACGGTCAGTCTCAGAAGCAGTGTCAGGAGCAGTGTCACTGTCAGGAGCAGCGTCAGTGTCAATGTCAGGAGCAATGTCAGTGTCAGGAGCAGTGTCAGTGTAAGGAGCAATGTCAGTGTCAGTGTCAGGAGCAGTGTCAGTACCAGGAGCAGTGTCGGTGTCAGGAGCAGTGTGAGGAGCAGTGCCAGTGTCAGGAGCAGTGTCAGTGTCAGCAGCAGTGTCAGTGTCAGTGTCAGGAGCAGTGCCAGTTTCAGGAGCAGAGCCAGGAGCAGTGTGAGTGTCAGGAGCTGTGTCAGGAGCAGTGTCAGTGTCACGAGCAGTGTCAGGAGCAGGGTCAGTGTCAGTGTCAGGAATAGTGTCAGGAGAAGTGCCAGTTTCAGGAGCAGTATCAGGAGCGTTGCCAGTGTCAGGAGAAGCGCCAGGGGCAGCGTCAGTGCCAGTAGCAGTGTCAGGAGCAGTGCCAGTGTCAGTGTCTGTAGCAGTGTCAGTGTCTGGAGCAGTGTGAGGAGCAGTGTCAGAGTCAGCAGCAGTGTCAGGAGCAGTGTCGGTGTCAGGAGCAATATCACGAGCAGTGTCAGGAGCAGTGTAAGTGTCAGGAGCATTGTCAGGAGCAGTCTCAGTGTCAGGAGCAGTGTCAGTGTCAGGAGCAATGTCAGGAGCAGTTTCAGTGTCAGTGTCAGGAATAGTGTCAGGAGAAGTGCCAGTGTCAGGAGCAGTATCAGGAGCGGTGCCAGTGTCAGGAGCAGTGACAGGTGCAGTGTCAGCGTCATTAGCGTCGTGAGGGGCAGTGTCAAGAGCAATGTCAGGAGCAGTGTCAGGAGCAGTGTCAGTGCCACTGTCAGGAATAGTGTCCGGAGCTGTGTCAGTATCAGGATCAGTGTCAGGAGCAGTGTTAGTGTCAGGAGCAGTGTGAGGAGTAGTGTCAGGGTCAGGAGTAGTGTCAGGAGCAGTGTCGGTGTCAGTGTCTGTGTCAGGAGCAGTGTCAGTGTCTGGAGCAGTGTCACCAACAGTGTCAGTGTCAGGAGCAATTTCAGGAGCATCGCCAGTGTCAGGAGCACTGTCAGGAGCAGTGTCAGTCTCAGGAGCAGTGTCAAGGGCAGTGTCAGTGTCAATGTCAGGAGCAATGTCAGTGCAGGAGCAGTGTCAGTGTCAGGAGCAGTGTCAGGGGCAGTGTTTGTGTCTGGAGCAGTGTCAGGAGCTGTGTCAGGAGCAGTGTCAGGAGTAGTGTCAGTGCCAGGAGCAGTGTCAGTGTCAGGAGCAGTACCAGGAGCGGTACCAGTGTCAGGTGCAGTGTCAGGATGTGTCAGTATCAGGAGCAGTGTCAGCAGCAACGTCAGTGTCAGTCTCAGCAGCAGTGCCAGTGCCAGGAGCAGTGTCAGGGGCAGTGTCAGTGTCAGGAGCAGGGTCTGGAGCAGTGTCAGTGTCAGGAGCAGTGTCACTGTCAGGAGCAGTGTCAAGTGCAGTGTCCGTGTCAGGAGCAGTGTCAGGAGCAGTGTGAGTGCCAGGAGCAGGATCAGTGTCAATGTCAGGAGCAACGTCAGTGTCAGGAGCAGTGTCAGTGTAAGGAGCAGTGTCAGTGTCAGTGTCAGGAGCAGTGTCAGTACCAGGAGCAGTGTCGGTGTCAGGAGCAGTGTGAGGAGCAGTGCCAGCGTCAGAAGCGGTGTCAGGGGCCGTGTCAGTTTCAGGAGCAGTGTCAGGAGCAGTGTCAGTGTCAGGGGCAGTGTCAGGAGCAGCGTCAGTGTCAGGAGCGTCGTCAGGGGCAGTGTCAGGAGCAATGTCAGGAGCAGTGTCAGTGTCAGGAGCAGTGTCACTGTCAGGAGCACTGTCAAGTGCAGTGTCAGTGTCAGGAGCAGTATCGTGAGCTGTGTCATAAGCAACGCCTGTGTCAGGAGCAGTGTCAGGGCAGCGTCATCGTCAGGAGCAGTGTCATCGTCAGGAGCAGCGTCAGTGTCAGTGTTAGGAGCAGTGTCAGTATCACTGACAGTGTCAGGAGCAGTGTCAGGAGCAGTGTCTGTGTCAGGAGCAGAGTCAGGAGCAGTGTCAGTGTCAGGAGCAGTGTCAGGAGCAGTATCAGTAGCGGTGCCAGTGTTAGGAGCAGCGCCAGGGGCAGCGTCAGTGCCAGGAGCAGTGTGAGGAGCAGTGTCAGTGTCAGGAGCAGTGTCTGGAGCAGTGTCAGTGTCTGGAGCAGTGTCACCAACAGTGTCAGTGTCAGGAGCAATTTCAGGAGCATCGCCAGTGTCAGGAGCATTGTCAGGAGCAGTGTCAGTCTCAGGAGCAGTGTCAAGGGCAGTGTCAGTGTCAGTGTCAGGAGCAGTGTTAGGAGCAGTGCCAGTGTCAGAAGCGGTGTCAGGAGCCGTGTCAGTTTCAGGAGCAGTGTCAGGAGCAGTGTGAGGAGCAGTGTCAGGAGTAGTGTCAGTGCCAGGAGCAGTGTCAGTGTCAGGAGCAGTACCAGGAGCGGTACCAGTATCAGGAGCAGTGTCAGGAAGTGTCAGTATCAGGAGCAGTGTCAGCAGCAACGACAGTGTCAGTCTCAGGAGCAGTGTCAGTGCCAGGAGCAGTGTCAGGGGCAGTTTCAGTGTCAGGAGCAGGGTCTGGAGCAGTGTCAGTGTCTGGAAAAGTGTCAGTGTCAGTGACAGTGTCAGGAGCAGTGTCAGGAGCAGTGTCAGTGTCAGTGTCAGGAGCAGTGCCAGTGTCAGGAGCAATGTCAGTGTCAGTGTCAGGAGCAGTATCAGGAGCGGTGCCAGTGTCAGGATCAGTGTCAGGTGCAGTGTCAGTGACAGTGTCAGAAGCAGTATCTGGAGCAGTGTCAGGGTCAGGAGCAGTGTCAGGGCAGTGTCAGGAGCAATGTCAGGAGCAGTGTCAGTGTCAGGAGCAGTGTCACTGTCAGGAGTAGTGTCAGGAGCAGTGTCAGTGTCAGGAGCAGTATCATGAGCTGTGTCATAAGCAGCGCCAGTGTCAGGAGCAGCGTCAGTGTCAGTGTTAGGAGCAGTGTCAGTATCAGTGACAGTGTCAGGAGCAGTGTCAGGAGCAGTGTCCGTGTCAGGAGCAGTGTCAGGAGCAGTGTCAGTGTGCGGAGCAGGTTCAGTCTCAGAAGCAGTGTCAGGAGCAGTGTCAGTGTCAGGAGCAGCGTCAGTGTCAATGTCAGGAGCAACGTCAGTGTCAGGAGCAGTGTCAGTGTAAGGAGCAGTGTCAGTGTCAGTGTCAGGAGCAGCGTCAGTACCAGGAGCAGTGTCGGTGTCAGGAGCAGTGTGAGGAGCAGTGCCAGTGTCAGAAGCGGTGTCAGGAGCCGTGTCAGTTTCAGGAGCAGTGTCAGGAGCAGTGTCAGTGTCAGGGGCAGTGTCAGGAGGAGCGTCAGTGTCAGGAGCGTCGTCAGGGGCAGTGTCAGGAGCAATGTCAGGAGCAGTGTCAGTGTCAGGTGCAGTGTTAGCAGCAGTGTCAGTGTCAGTGTCAGGAGCAGTGTTAGGAGCAGTATCAGTGTCAGGAGCAGTGTCAGGAGCAGTGTCAGTGCCAGGAGAAGTGTCAGGAGCAGTGTCAGTGTCAGGAGCAGGGTCTGGAGTAGTGTCAGTGTCAGGAGCAGTGTCGGGAACAATGTCACGAGCTGTGTCAGTGTCAGCAGCACGGTCAGTCTCAGAAGCAGTGTCAGGAGCAGTGTCACTGTCAGGAGCAGCGTCAGTGTCAATGTCAGGAGCAATGTCAGTGTCAGGAGCAGTGTCAGTGTAAGGAGCAATGTCAGTGTCAGTGTCAGGAGCAGTGGCAGTACCAGGAGCAGTGTCGGTGTCAGGAGCAGTGTGAGGAGCAGTGCCAGTGTCAGGAGCAGTGTCAGTGTCAGCAGCAGTGTCAGTGTCAGTGTCAGGAGCAGTGCCAGTTTCAGGAGCAGAGCCAGGAGCAGTGTGAGTGTCAGGAGCTGTGTCAGGAGCAGTGTCAGTGTCACGAGCAGTGTCAGGAGCAGGGTCAGTGTCAGTGTCAGGAATAGTGTCAGGAGAAGTGCCAGTTTCAGGAGCAGTATCAGGAGCGTTGCCAGTGTCAGGAGAAGCGCCAGGGGCAGCGTCAGTGCCAGTAGCAGTGTCAGGAGCAGTGCCAGTGTCAGTGTCTGTAGCAGTGTCAGTGTCTGGAGCAGTGTGAGGAGCAGTGTCAGAGTCAGCAGCAGTGTCAGGAGCAGTGTCGGTGTCAGGAGCAATATCACGAGCAGTGTCAGGAGCAGTGTAAGTGTCAGGAGCATTGTCAGGAGCAGTGTCAGTGTCAGGAGCAGTGTCAGTGTCAGGAGCAATGTCAGGAGCAGTTTCAGTGTCAGTGTCAGGAATAGTGTCAGGAGAAGTGCCAGTGTCAGGAGCAGTATCAGGAGCGGTGCCAGTGTCAGGAGCAGTGACAGGTGCAGTGTCAGCGTCATTAGCGTCGTGAGGGGCAGTGTCAAGAGCAATGTCAGGAGCAGTGTCAGGAGCAGTGTCAGTGCCACTGTCAGGAATAGTGTCCGTAGCTGTGTCAGTATCAGGATCAGTGTCAGGAGCAGTGTTAGTGTCAGGAGCAGTGTGAGGAGTAGTGTCAGGGTCAGGAGTAGTGTCAGGAGCAGTGTCGGTGTCAGGAGCAATGTCAGGAGCAGTGTCAGGAGCAGTGTCAGTGTCAGCAGCAGTGTCAGTGTCAGTGTCAGGAGCAGTGCCAGTTTCAGGAGCAGAGCCAGGAGCAGTGTGAGTGTCAGGAGCTGTGTCAGGAGCAGTGTCAGTGTCACGAGCAGTGTCAGGAGCAGGGTCAGTGTCAGTGTCAGGAATAGTGTCAGGAGAAGTGCCAGTTTCAGGAGCAGTATCAGGAGCGTTGCCAGTGTCAGGAGAAGCGCCAGGGGCAGCGTCAGTGCCAGTAGCAGTGTCAGGAGCAGTGCCAGTGTCAGTGTCTGTAGCAGTGTCAGTGTCTGGAGCAGTGTGAGGAGCAGTGTCAGAGTCAGCAGCAGTGTCAGGAGCAGTGTCGGTGTCAGGAGCAATATCACGAGCAGTGTCAGGAGCAGTGTAAGTGTCAGGAGCATTGTCAGGAGCAGTCTCAGTGTCAGGAGCAGTGTCAGTGTCAGGAGCAATGTCAGGAGCAGTTTCAGTGTCAGTGTCAGGAATAGTGTCAGGAGAAGTGCCAGTGTCAGGAGCAGTATCAGGAGCGGTGCCAGTGTCAGGAGCAGTGACAGGTGCAGTGTCAGCGTCATTAGCGTCGTGAGGGGCAGTGTCAAGAGCAATGTCAGGAGCAGTGTCAGGAGCAGTGTCAGTGCCACTGTCAGGAATAGTGTCCGGAGCTGTGTCAGTATCAGGATCAGTGTCAGGAGCAGTGTTAGTGTCAGGAGCAGTGTGAGGAGTAGTGTCAGGGTCAGGAGTAGTGTCAGGAGCAGTGTCGGTGTCAGTGTCTGTGTCAGGAGCAGTGTCAGTGTCTGGAGCAGTGTCACCAACAGTGTCAGTGTCAGGAGCAATTTCAGGAGCATCGCCAGTGTCAGGAGCACTGTCAGGAGCAGTGTCAGTCTCAGGAGCAGTGTCAAGGGCAGTGTCAGTGTCAATGTCAGGAGCAATGTCAGTGCAGGAGCAGTGTCAGTGTCAGGAGCAGTGTCAGGGGCAGTGTTTGTGTCTGGAGCAGTGTCAGGAGCTGTGTCAGGAGCAGTGTCAGGAGTAGTGTCAGTGCCAGGAGCAGTGTCAGTGTCAGGAGCAGTACCAGGAGCGGTACCAGTGTCAGGTGCAGTGTCAGGATGTGTCAGTATCAGGAGCAGTGTCAGCAGCAACGTCAGTGTCAGTCTCAGCAGCAGTGCCAGTGCCAGGAGCAGTGTCAGGGGCAGTGTCAGTGTCAGGAGCAGGGTCTGGAGCAGTGTCAGTGTCAGGAGCAGTGTCACTGTCAGGAGCAGTGTCAAGTGCAGTGTCCGTGTCAGGAGCAGTGTCAGGAGCAGTGTGAGTGCCAGGAGCAGGATCAGTGTCAATGTCAGGAGCAACGTCAGTGTCAGGAGCAGTGTCAGTGTAAGGAGCAGTGTCAGTGTCAGTGTCAGGAGCAGTGTCAGTACCAGGAGCAGTGTCGGTGTCAGGAGCAGTGTGAGGAGCAGTGCCAGCGTCAGAAGCGGTGTCAGGGGCCGTGTCAGTTTCAGGAGCAGTGTCAGGAGCAGTGTCAGTGTCAGGGGCAGTGTCAGGAGCAGCGTCAGTGTCAGGAGCGTCGTCAGGGGCAGTGTCAGGAGCAATGTCAGGAGCAGTGTCAGTGTCAGGAGCAGTGTCACTGTCAGGAGCACTGTCAAGTGCAGTGTCAGTGTCAGGAGCAGTATCGTGAGCTGTGTCATAAGCAACGCCTGTGTCAGGAGCAGTGTCAGGGCAGCGTCATCGTCAGGAGCAGTGTCATCGTCAGGAGCAGCGTCAGTGTCAGTGTTAGGAGCAGTGTCAGTATCACTGACAGTGTCAGGAGCAGTGTCAGGAGCAGTGTCTGTGTCAGGAGCAGAGTCAGGAGCAGTGTCAGTGTCAGGAGCAGTGTCAGGAGCAGTATCAGTAGCGGTGCCAGTGTTAGGAGCAGCGCCAGGGGCAGCGTCAGTGCCAGGAGCAGTGTGAGGAGCAGTGTCAGTGTCAGGAGCAGTGTCTGGAGCAGTGTCAGTGTCTGGAGCAGTGTCACCAACAGTGTCAGTGTCAGGAGCAATTTCAGGAGCATCGCCAGTGTCAGGAGCATTGTCAGGAGCAGTGTCAGTCTCAGGAGCAGTGTCAAGGGCAGTGTCAGTGTCAGTGTCAGGAGCAGTGTTAGGAGCAGTGCCAGTGTCAGAAGCGGTGTCAGGAGCCGTGTCAGTTTCAGGAGCAGTGTCAGGAGCAGTGTGAGGAGCAGTGTCAGGAGTAGTGTCAGTGCCAGGAGCAGTGTCAGTGTCAGGAGCAGTACCAGGAGCGGTACCAGTATCAGGAGCAGTGTCAGGAAGTGTCAGTATCAGGAGCAGTGTCAGCAGCAACGACAGTGTCAGTCTCAGGAGCAGTGTCAGTGCCAGGAGCAGTGTCAGGGGCAGTTTCAGTGTCAGGAGCAGGGTCTGGAGCAGTGTCAGTGTCTGGAAAAGTGTCAGTGTCAGTGACAGTGTCAGGAGCAGTGTCAGGAGCAGTGTCAGTGTCAGTGTCAGGAGCAGTGCCAGTGTCAGGAGCAATGTCAGTGTCAGTGTCAGGAGCAGTATCAGGAGCGGTGCCAGTGTCAGGATCAGTGTCAGGTGCAGTGTCAGTGACAGTGTCAGAAGCAGTATCTGGAGCAGTGTCAGGGTCAGGAGCAGTGTCAGGGCAGTGTCAGGAGCAATGTCAGGAGCAGTGTCAGTGTCAGGAGCAGTGTCACTGTCAGGAGCAGTGTCAGGAGCAGTGTCAGTGTCAGGAGCAGTATCATGAGCTGTGTCATAAGCAGCGCCAGTGTCAGGAGCAGCGTCAGTGTCAGTGTTAGGAGCAGTGTCAGTATCAGTGACAGTGTCAGGAGCAGTGTCAGGAGCAGTGTCCGTGTCAGGAGCAGTGTCAGGAGCAGTGTCAGTGTGCGGAGCAGGTTCAGTCTCAGAAGCAGTGTCAGGAGCAGTGTCAGTGTCAGGAGCAGCGTCAGTGTCAATGTCAGGAGCAACGTCAGTGTCAGGAGCAGTGTCAGTGTAAGGAGCAGTGTCAGTGTCAGTGTCAGGAGCAGCGTCAGTACCAGGAGCAGTGTCGGTGTCAGGAGCAGTGTGAGGAGCAGTGCCAGTGTCAGAAGCGGTGTCAGGAGCCGTGTCAGTTTCAGGAGCAGTGTCAGGAGCAGTGTCAGTGTCAGGGGCAGTGTCAGGAGGAGCGTCAGTGTCAGGAGCGTCGTCAGGGGCAGTGTCAGGAGCAATGTCAGGAGCAGTGTCAGTGTCAGGTGCAGTGTTAGCAGCAGTGTCAGTGTCAGTGTCAGGAGCAGTGTTAGGAGCAGTATCAGTGTCAGGAGCAGTGTCAGGAGCAGTGTCAGTGCCAGGAGAAGTGTCAGGAGCAGTGTCAGTGTCAGGAGCAGGGTCTGGAGTAGTGTCAGTGTCAGGAGCAGTGTCGGGAACAATGTCACGAGCTGTGTCAGTGTCAGCAGCACGGTCAGTCTCAGAAGCAGTGTCAGGAGCAGTGTCACTGTCAGGAGCAGCGTCAGTGTCAATGTCAGGAGCAATGTCAGTGTCAGGAGCAGTGTCAGTGTAAGGAGCAATGTCAGTGTCAGTGTCAGGAGCAGTGTCAGTACCAGGAGCAGTGTCGGTGTCAGGAGCAGTGTGAGGAGCAGTGCCAGTGTCAGGAGCAGTGTCAGTGTCAGCAGCAGTGTCAGTGTCAGTGTCAGGAGCAGTGCCAGTTTCAGGAGCAGAGCCAGGAGCAGTGTGAGTGTCAGGAGCTGTGTCAGGAGCAGTGTCAGTGTCACGAGCAGTGTCAGGAGCAGGGTCAGTGTCAGTGTCAGGAATAGTGTCAGGAGAAGTGCCAGTTTCAGGAGCAGTATCAGGAGCGTTGCCAGTGTCAGGAGAAGCGCCAGGGGCAGCGTCAGTGCCAGTAGCAGTGTCAGGAGCAGTGCCAGTGTCAGTGTCTGTAGCAGTGTCAGTGTCTGGAGCAGTGTGAGGAGCAGTGTCAGAGTCAGCAGCAGTGTCAGGAGCAGTGTCGGTGTCAGGAGCAATATCACGAGCAGTGTCAGGAGCAGTGTAAGTGTCAGGAGCATTGTCAGGAGCAGTGTCAGTGTCAGGAGCAGTGTCAGTGTCAGGAGCAATGTCAGGAGCAGTTTCAGTGTCAGTGTCAGGAATAGTGTCAGGAGAAGTGCCAGTGTCAGGAGCAGTATCAGGAGCGGTGCCAGTGTCAGGAGCAGTGACAGGTGCAGTGTCAGCGTCATTAGCGTCGTGAGGGGCAGTGTCAAGAGCAATGTCAGGAGCAGTGTCAGGAGCAGTGTCAGTGCCACTGTCAGGAATAGTGTCCGTAGCTGTGTCAGTATCAGGATCAGTGTCAGGAGCAGTGTTAGTGTCAGGAGCAGTGTGAGGAGTAGTGTCAGGGTCAGGAGTAGTGTCAGGAGCAGTGTCGGTGTCAGGAGCAATGTCAGGAGCAGTGTCAGGAGCAGTGTAAATGCCAGGAGCATTGTCAGGAGCAGTGTCAGTGTCAGGAGCAGTGGCATTGTCAGGAGCAATGTCAGTGTTAGTGTCAGGAGCAGTATCAGGAGCGGTGCCAGTGTCAGGAGCAGTGTCAGGTGCAGTGTCAGTGACAGTGTCAGGAGCAGTATCTGGAGCAGTATCCGGGTCAGGAGCAGTGTCAGGGGGCAGTGTCAGGAGCAATGTCAGGAGCAGTGTCAGTGTCAGGAGCAGTGTCACTGTCGGGAACAGTGTCAAGATCAGTGTCAGTGTCAGGAGCAGTATCGTGAGCTGTGTCATAAGCAGCGCCAGAGTCAGGAGCAGTGTCAGGGCAGCGTCAGTGTCAGGAGCAGTGTCAGGAGCAGTGCCAGTGTCAGGAGCAGCGTCAGTGTCAGTGTCAGGACGAGTGTCAGTGTTAGTAGCAGTCTCAGGAGCAGTGTCAGTGTCAGTAGCAGTGTCAGGAGCTGTGTCAGGAGCAGTGTCAGTGTTAGGAGCAGTGTCAGTGTCAGGGGCAGTGTCAGGAGCAGTGCCAGTGTCAGGAGCAGCGTCAGTGTCAGGGGCAGTGTCAGGAGCAGTGCCAGTGTCAGGAGCAGCGTCAGTAGCAGTGTCAGTAGCAGGAGCAACGTCAGTGTCAGGAGCAGTGTCTGTGTCAGTAGCAGTTTCAGGTGCAGTGTCAGTGACAGGAGCAGTGTCAGTGTCAGGAGCAGTGTCAGGAGCAGTGTCAGTGTCGGGAGCATTGCCAGTGCCAGGAGCCATAGCCATAGCCATAGCCTTAGCGGCCAGAGCCATAGCCACAGGAGCCATAGCCATAGCCATAGCCATAGGAGCCATAGGCATAGCCATAGCAGCCATAGCCATAGACATACCAGACAGAGCCATAGCAATACCCATAGCAGCCACAGCGATAGTCATAGCAGCCACAGCCACACCTATAGCAGCCATAGTCGTAGCCATAGCCATAGCAGCCATAGCCATATCCATACTAGCCATAGACATAGCCATAGCCTTAGCAGCAATAGCCATAGCCATTGCAGCCGTAGCCATAGCCATAGCAGCCATAGCCATAGCCATAGCCATAGCAGCCATAGCCATAGCCATAGTCATAGTAGCCGTAGCCATAGCCATAGAAGCCGTAGCCATAGCAGCCATAGCCATAGCCATAGCCATAGCAGCCATAGCCATAGCCATAGCAGCCATAGCCATAGCCATAGCAGCCATAGCCATAGCTATAGCCGCAATAGCCATTGCAGCCATAGCCATAGCCATAGCAGCCATAGCCATACTCATAACAGCCATAGCCATAGCCATAGCAACCATAGCCATAGCCATAGCAGCCATAGCCAAAGCCATAGCAACCATAGCCATAGCCATAGCAGCCACAGCCATAGCCATCGCAGCCATAGCCATAGCCATAGCCTTAGCAGCAATAGCCATAGCCATAGCAGCCATAGCCATATCCATACTAGCCATAGCCATAGCCATAGCCGTAGCAGCAATAGCCATAGCTATAGCAGCCACAGCCATAGCCATAGCAGCCATAGCCATAACCATAGCCATAGAGGCCATAGCCATAGCAGCCATAACCATTGCCATAGCCATAGCAGTCATAGGCATAACCATAGCCATAGCCATAGCAGCCATAGCCGTAGCCATAGCAGCCATAGCCATACTCATAGCAGCCATAGCCATAGCCATAGCAACCATAGCCATAGCCATAGCAGCCATAGCCAAAGCCATAGCAGCCATAGCCATAGCTATAGCCGCCATAGCCATAGCAGCCATAGCCATAGCCATAGCCATAGCAGCCATAGGCATAGCCATAGTCATAGTAGCCATAGCCATAGCCATAGCGGCAATAGCCATAGCCATAGTAGCAATAGCAGCCATAGCCATAGCCATTGCAGCCATAGCCATACTCATAGCAGCAATAGCCATAGCCATTGCAGCCATTGCCATAGCCATAGCAGCCTTAGCCATAGCCATAGTCATAGTAGCTATAGCCATAGCCATGGCCATAGCAGCCATAGCGATAGTCCTAGCAGCCATAGCCATAGCCATAGCAGCCATAACCATAGCCATTGCAGCCGTAGCCATACTCATAGCAGCCATAGCCATAGCCATTGCAGCCATAGCCATAGCCATAGCAACCATAGCCATAGCCATAGCAGCCATAGCCATACTCATAGCAGCCATAGCCGTAGCCATAGCAGCCATAGCCAAAGCCATAGCAGCCATAGCCAAAGCCATAGCAGCCATAGCCATAGCTATAGCCGCCATAGCCATAGCAGCCATAGCCATAGCCGTAGCCATAGCAGCCATAGGCATAGCCATAGTCATAGTAGCCATAGCCATAGCCATAGCGGCAATAGCCATAGCCATAGTAGCAATAGCAGCCATAGCCATAGCCATAGCCATAGCAGCCATAGCCATAGCCATACCAGACAGAGCAACCATAGCCATAGTCATGGCCTTAGTAGCCATAGTTATACGCATAGCAGACATAGCCACAGCCAAAGCAGCCATAGCGATAGTCATAGCAGCCATAGCCATAGCCAAAGTCATTGCAGCCATAGCCATGGCCACAGCAATCATAGCCATAGCCATAGCAGCCATAGCGATAGCCATAGCAGCCATAGCCATAGCCACAGCAGCCATAGACATAGCCATAGCCATAGCAGCCGTAGCCACAGCCATAGCGGCCATAGCCATAGCCATAGGAGCCATAGCAGTCATAACAATAGCCATAGCCCTAGCAGCCATAGCCATAGCCATAGCCGCCATAGCCATAGCCATAGCAGCCATAGCCATAGCCATAGCAGCCATAGCCATAGCAGCCATAGCCATAGCCATAGTAGCCTTAGCCATAGTCATAGCCATAGTAGCGATAGCCATAGCCATAGCAGACATAGCCATAGCCATAGCCTTAGCAGCCATAGCCATAACTACAGCCATAGCAGCCATAGCAAAAGCCTTAGCCATAGCAACCATAGCCATAGCCATAGCAGCCATAGCCATAGCCATAGCAGCCATAGCCAGAGCCATAGCATCCATAGCCCTAGCCAAAGCAGCCATAGCCATAGCCATGGCAGGCATAACCATATCCATACTAGCCATAGCCAAAGCTATAGAAGCCATAGCCATAGCAGCCATAGCCATAGCCGTAGTAGCCATAGACATAGCCATAGCAGCCATAGCCATACTCATAGCAGCCATAGCCATAGCCATAGCAACCATAGCCATAGCCATAGCAGCCATAGCCATAGCCATGGCAGGCATAACCATATCCATACTAGCCACAGCCAAAGCTATAGAAGCCATAGCCATAGCAGCCATAGCCATAGCCATAGTAGCCATAGACATAGCCATAGCAGCCATAGCCATACTCATAGCGGCCATAGCCATAGCCATAGCAACCATAGCCATAGCCATAGCAGCCATAGCCATAGCCATAGCAGCCATAACCATATCCATACTAGCCATAGCCAAAGCTATAGAAGCCATAGCCATAGCAGCCATAGCCATAGCCATAGCCGTAGCAGCCAGAGCCATAGCCATAGCAGCCATAGCCCTAGCCATAGGAGCCATAGCCATAGCCTTAGCAGCCATAGCCATAGCCATAGCAACCGTAGCCATAGCCATAGCAGCCATAGCCATAGCCATAGCAGCCACAGCGATAGTCATAGCAGACACAGCCACAGCTATAACAGCGATAGTCGTAGCCATAGCAGCCATAGCAGCCATATCCATAACCATAGCCATAGAAGCCATAGCCATAGCAGCCATAGCCATAGCCATAGCAACCATAGCCATAGCCATAGCAGCCATAGCCATACTCATGGCAGCCATAGCCATAGCCATAGCAGCCATAGCCAAAGCCATAGCAGCCATAGCCATAGCTATAGCCGCCATAGCCATTGCAGCCATAGCCATAGCCATAGCAGCCATAGCCATACTCATAGCAGCCATAGCCAGAGCCATAGCATCCATAGCCCTAGCCAAAGCAGCCATAGCCATAGCCATGGCAGGCATAACCATATCCATACTAGCCATAGCCAAAGCTATAGAAGCCATAGCCATAGCAGCCATAGCAATAGCCATAGCCATAGCAGCCATAGCCATAGCCATAGCCATAGTAGCCATAGCCATAGCCATACTAGGCATAGCCATAGCCTTAGCCATAGCAACCATAGCCGTAGCCATAGCAGCCTTAGCCATAGCCATAGTCATAGTAGCTATAGCCATAGCCATGGCCATAGCAGCCATAGCGATGGTCCTAGCAGCCATAGCCATAGCCATAGCAGCCATAACCATAGCCATTGCAGCCGTACCCATACTCATAGCAGCCATAGCCATAGCCATTGCAGCCATAGCCATAGCCATAGCAACCATAGCCATAGCCATAGCAGCCATAGCCATACTCATAGCAGCCATAGCCATAGCCATAGCAGCCATAGCCAAAGCCATAGCAACCATAGCCATAGCCATAGCAGCCACAGCCATAGCCATCGCAGCCATAGCCATAGCCATAGCCTTAGCAGCAATAGCCATATCCATACTAGCCATAGCCATAGCCATAGCCGTAGCAGCAGTAGCCATAGCCGTAGCAGCAGTAGCCATAGCTATAGCAGCCACAGCCATAGCCATAGCAGCCATAGCCATAACCATAGCCATAGAAGCCATAGCCATAGCAGCCATAACCATTGCCATAGCCATAGCAGTCATAGGCATAGCCATAGCCATAGCCATAGCAGCCATAGCCATAGCAATTGCAACCATAGCCATAGCCATAGCAGCCATAGCCATAGCCATGGCAGCCATAGCCATACTCATAGCAGCCATAGCCATAGCCATAGCAACCATAGCCATAGCCATAGCAGCCATAGCCAAAGCCATAGCAGCCATAGCCATAGCTATAGCCGCCATAGCCATAGCAGCCATAGCCATAGCCATAGCCATAGCAGCCATAGGCATAGCCATAGTCATAGTAGCCATAGCCATAGCCATAGCGGCAATAGCCATAGCCATAGTAGCAATAGCAGCCATAGCCATAGCCATAGCCATAGCAGCCATAGCCATAGCCATACCAGACAGAGCAACCATAGCCATAGTCATGGCCTTAGTAGCCATAGCTATACGCATAGCAGCCATAGCCACAGCCAAAGCAGCCATAGCGATAGTCATAGCAGCCATAGCCATAGCCAAAGTCATTGCAGCCATAGCCATGGCCACAGCAACCATAGCCATAGCCATAGCAGCCATAGCGATAGCCATAGCAGCCATAGCCATAGCCACAGCAGCCATAGACATAGCCATAGCCATAGTAGCCGTAGCCACAGCCATAGCGGCCATAGCCATAGCCATAGGAGCCATAGCAGTCATAACAATAGCCATAGCCATAGCAGCCATAGCCATAGCCATAGCCGCCATAGCCATAGCCATAGCAGCCATAGCCATAGCCATAGCAGCCATAGCCATAGCAGCCATAGCCATAGCCATAGTAGCCTTAGCCATAGTCATAGCCATAGTAGCGATAGCCATAGCCATAGCAGACATAGCCATAGCCATAGCCATAGCAGCCATAGCCATAACTACAGCCATAGCAGCCATAGCAAAAGCCTTAGCCATAGCAACCATAGCCATAGCCATAGCAGCCATAGCCATAGCCATAGCAGCCATAGCCAGAGCCATAGCAGCCATAGCCATACTCATGGCAGCCATAGCCATAGCCATAGCAGCCATAGCCAAAGCCATAGCAGCCATAGCCATAGCTATAGCCGCCATAGCCATTGCAGCCATAGCCATAGCCATAGCAGCCATAGCCATAGCCATAGCAGCCATAGCCAGAGCCATAGCATCCATAGCCCTAGCCAAAGCAGCCATAGCCATAGCCATGGCAGGCATAACCATATCCGTACTAGCCATAGCCAAAGCTATAGAAGCCATAGCCATAGCAGCCATAGCAATAGCCATAGCCATAGCAGCCATAGCCATAGCCATAGCCATAGTAGTCATAGCCATAGCCATACTAGGCGTAGCCATAGTATTAGCCATAGCAACCATAGCCATAGCCATAGCAGCCATAGCCATAGCCATAGCAGCCATAGCCATAGCCATAGCCTTAGCAGCAATAGCCATAGCCATAGCAGCCATAGCCATAGCCATAGCAGCCATAGCCATAGCCATAGCCTTAGCAGCAATAGCCATAGCCATAGCAGCCATAGCCATATCCATACTAGCCATAGCCATAGCCATAGCTTTAGCAGCAATAGCCATAGCCATTGCAGCCATAGCCATAGCCATAGCAGCCTTAGCCATAGCCATAGTCATAGTAGATATAGCCATAGCCATGGCCATAGCAGCCATAGCGATAGTCATAGCAGCCATAGCCATGGCCATAGCAGCCATAGCCATAGCCATAGCAGCCATAGCCATACTCATAGCAGCCATAGCCATAGCCATAGCAACCGTAGCCATAGCCATAGCAGCCATAGCCATACTCATAGCAGCCATAGCCATAGCCATAGCAACCGTAGCCATAGCCATAGCAGTCATAGCCATATCCATACTAGCCATAGCCATAGCCATAGCTTTAGCAGCAATAGCCATAGCCATTGCAGCCATAGCCATAGCCATAGCAGCCATAGCCATAGCCATAGCCATAGTAGTCATAGCCATAGCCATACTAGGCATAGCCATAGTATTAGCCATAGCAACCATAGCAATAGCCATAGCAGCCATAGCCATAGCCATAGCAGCCATAGCCATAGCCATAGCCATAGCAGCCATAGCCATACTCATAGCAGCCATAGCCATACTCATAGCAGCCATAGCCATAGCCATTGCAGCCATAGCCATAGCCATAGCAACCATAGCCATAGCCATAGCAGCCATAGCCACACTCATAGCAGCCATAGCCATGGCCATAGCAACCATAGCCATAGCCATAGCAGCCATAGCCATAGCCATAGCAGCCATAGCCATAGCTATAGCAGCCATAGCCATAGCCATAGCAGCCATAGCCATAGCTATAGCAGCCATAGCCATAGCAGCCATAGCCATAGCGATAGTCATAGCAGCCATAGCCATAGCCATAGCCATAGCCATAGCAGCCATAGCCATAGCCATAGCAGCCATAGCCCTAGTCATAGGAGCCATAGCCATTGCCTTAGCAGCCATAGCTATAGCTATAGCAGCCATAGCCATAGCAGCCTTAGCCATAGCTATACCAGACAGAGCCATAGCAATAGCCATAGCAGCCACAGCGATAGTCATAGCAGCCACAGCGACAGCTATAACAGCCATAGTGGTAGCCATAGCAGCCATAGCAGCCATAGCCATAACCATAGCCATAGAAGCCATAGCCGTAGCAGCCATAGCCATAGCGATAGCAGCCATAGACATAGCCATAGCCATAGTAGCCATAGCAATAGCCATAGCGGCCATAGCCATAGCCATAGGAGCCATAGCAGCCATAACCATAGCCATAGCCATAGCAGACAGAGCCATAGCCATAGCCATAGCAGCCATAGCCATAGCCATAGCAACCACAGCCATAGCCATAGCAGCCATAGCCATAGCCATAGCCATAGCAGCCATAGCCATAGCCATAGCAGCCATAGCCATAGCCATAGCCATAGTAGCCATAGCCATAGCCATACTAGGCATAGCCATAGCCTTAGCCATAGCAACCATAGCCATAGCCAAAGCAGCCATATCCATAGCCATAGCAGCCATAGCCATAGCCATAGCCTTAGCAGCAATAGCCATAGCAGCCATAGCCATATCCATACTACCCAGAGCCATAGCCATAGCCTTAGCAGCAATAGCCATAGCCATAGTAGCCATAGCAATAGCCATAGCGGCCATAGCCATAGCCATAGGAGCCATAGCAGCCATAACCATAGCCATAGCCATAGCAGACAGAGCCATAGCCATAGCCATAGCAGCCATAGCCATAGCCATAGCAACCACAGCCATAGCCATAGCAGCCATAGCCATAGCCATAGCCATAGCAGCCATAGCCATAGCCATAGCAGCCATAACCATAGCCATAGCCATAGCAGACAGAGCCATAGCCATAGCCATAGCAGCCATAGCCATAGCCAAAGCAGCCATAGCCATAGCCATAGCAGCCATAGCCATAGCCATAGCCTTAGCAGCAATAGCCATAGCCATAGCAGCCATAGCCATATCCATACTACCCAGAGCCATAGCCATAGCCTTAGCAGCAATAGCCATAGCCATTGCAGCCATTGCCATAGCCATAGCAGCCTTAGCCATAGCAATAGTCATAGTAGCTATAGTCATAGCCATGGCCATAGCAGCCATAGCGATAGTCCTAGCAGCCATAGCCATAGCCATAGCAGCCATAACCATAGCCATTGCAGCCATAGCCATACTCATAGCAGCCATAGCCATAGCCATTGCAGCCATAGCCATAGCCATAGCAACCATAGCCATAGCCATAGCAGCCATAGCCATACCCATAGCAGTCATAGCCATAGCCATAGCCATAGCAGCCATAGCCATGGCCATAGCAACCTTAGACATAGCCATAGCATCCATAGCCATAGCCATAGCAGCCATAGACATAGCCATAGCAATAGTCATAGCGGCCATAGCCATAGCCATAGCAGCCATAGCCCTAGTCATAGGAGCCATAGCCATAGCCTTAGCAGCCATAGCCCTAGTCATAGGAGCCATAGCCATAGCCTTAGCAGCCATAGCTATAGCTATAGCAGCCATAGCCATAGCTATAGCCGCCATAGCCATAGCAGCCATATCCATAGCCATAGCCATAGTAGCCATAGCCAAGGCCATACTAGGCATAGCCATAGCCTTAGCCATAGCAACCATAGCCATAGCCATAGCAGCCATAGCCATAGGCATAGCAGCCATAGCCATAGCCATAGCCTTAGCAGCAATACCCACTGCCATTGCAGCCATAGCCATAGCCATAGCAGTCTTAGCCATAGCCATAGTCATAGTAGCTATAGCCATAGCCATGGCCATAGCAGCCACAGCGATAGTCCTAGCAGCCATAGCCATAGCCATAGCAGCCATAACCATAGCCATTGCAGCCATAGCCATACTCATAGCAGCCATATCCATAGCCATTGCAGCCATAGCCATAGCCATAGCAACCATAGCCATAGCCATTGCAGCCATAGCAATAGCCATAGCAGTCATTGCGATAGTCATACCAGCCATAGCCATAGCCACACCAGCCATAGCCATAGCGATGGCCATAGCAGGCATAGCTGTAGGCATAGCAGCCATAGCAACAGCCATAGCAGCCATAGCGATAGTCATAGCAGCCATAGTCATAGCCATAGTCATTGCAGCCATAGCCATGGCCATAGCAACCATAGCAATAGCCATAGCAGCCATAGCGATAGCCATAGCAGCCATAGCCATAGCCATAGTCATGCACCCCTAGCCATGGCCATAGCAACCTTAGCCATAGCCATAGCATCCATAGCCATAGCCATAGCAGCCATAGACATAGCCATAGCAATAGTCATAGCGGCCATAGCCATAGCCATAGGAGCCATAGCAGCCATAGCCATAGCCATAGCCATAGCAGCCATAGCCATAGCCATACCAGACAGAGCAACCATAGCCATAGTCATGGCCTTAGTAGCCATAGCTATACGCATAGCAGCCATAGCCACAGCCATAGCAGCCATAGCGATAGTCATAGCAGCCATAGCCATAGCCATAGTCATTGCAGCCATAGCCATGGCCACAGCAACCATAGCCATAGCCATAGCAGCCATAGCGATAGCCATAGCAGCCATAGCCATAGCCACAGCAGCCATAGACATAGCCATAGCCATAGTAGCCATACCCACAGCCATAGCGGCCATAGCCATAGCCATAGGAGCCATAGCAGTCATAACGATAGCCATAGCCATAGCAGCCATAGCCATAGCCATAGCCGCCATAGCCATAGCCATAGCAGCCATAGCCATAGCCATAGCAGCAATAGCCATAGCCATAGTAGCCTTAGCCATAGCCATACTAGCCATAGCCAAAGCTATAGAAGCCATAGCCATAGCAGCCATAGCAATAGGCATAGCCATAGCAGCCATAGCCATAGCCATAGCCATAGTAGTCATAGCCATAGCCATACTAGGCATAGCCATAGCCTTAGCCATAGCAACCATAGCCATAGCCATAGCAGCCATAGCCATAGCCATAGCAGCCATAGCCATAGCCATAGCCTTAGCAGCAATAGCGATAGCCATAGCAGCCATAGCCATATCCATACTAGCCATAGCCATAGCCATAGCTTTAGCAGCAATAGCCATGGCCATTGCAGCCATAGCCATAGCCATAGCAGACTTAGCCATAGCCATAGCCATAGCAGCCATAGCCATAGCCATAGCCATAGCAGCTATAGCCATAGCCATAACAGCCATAGCCATACCAGCCATAGCCATAGCCTTAGCCATAGCAGCCATAGCCATAGCCTTAGTCATAGTAGCCATAGCCACAGCCATGGCCATAGCAGTCATAGCAATAGTCATAGCAGCCATAGCCATAGCCATAGTCATTGCAGCCATAGCCATGGCCACAGCAACCATAGCCATAGCCATAGCAGCCACAGCCATAGCCATAGCAGCCATAGGCATAACCATAGCCATAGAGGCCATAGCCATAGAAGCCATAACCATTGCCATAGCCATAGCAATCATAGGCAAAGCCATAGCCACTGTAGCCATAGCCATAGCCATATCAGACATAGCCATAGCCATAGCCATAGCAGCCATAGCGATATTCATAGCAGCCATAGCCATAGCCATACCAGCCATAGCCATACCAGCCATAGCCGTAGCCTTAGCCGTAGCAGCCATAGCCATAGCCATAGCAGCCATAGCCATAGCCATAGCAGCCATAGCCATAGCCATAGCAGCCATAACCATATCCATACTAGCCATAGCCAAAGCTGTAGAAGCCATAGCCAAAGCTATAGAAGCCATAGCCATAGCAGCCATAGCCATAGCCATAGCTATAGCAGCCATAGCCATAGGCATAGCAGCCATAGCCATAGCCATAGCCTTAGCAGCAATACCCATTGCCATTGCAGCCATAGCCATAGCCATAGCAGTCTTAGCGATAGCCATAGTCATAGTAGCTATAGCCATAGCCATGGCCATAGCAGCCATAGCGATAGTCCTAGCAGCCATAGCCAAAGCCATAGCAGCCATAGCCATAGCTATAGCCGCCATAGCCATTGCAGCCATAGCCATAGCAATTGCAACCATAGCCATAGCCATAGCAGCCATAGCCATAGCCATAGCAGCCATAGCCATACTCATAGCAGCCATAGCCATAGCCATAGCAACCATAGCCATAGCCATAGCAGCCATAGCCAAAGCCATAGCAGCCATAGCCATAGCTATAGCCGCCATAGCCATAGCAGCCATAGCCATAGCCATAGCCATAGCAGCCATAGGCATAGCCATAGTCATAGTAGCCATAGCCATAGCCATAGCGGCAATAGCCATAGCCATAGTAGCAATAGCAGCCATAGCCATAGCCATAGCCATAGCAGCCATAGCCATAGCCATACCAGACAGAGCAACCATAGCCATAGTCATGGCCTTAGTAGCCATAGCTATACGCATAGCAGCCATAGCCACAGCCAAAGCAGCCATAGCGATAGTCATAGCAGCCATAGCCATAGCCAAAGTCATTGCAGCCATAGCCATGGCCACAGCAACCATAGCCATAGCCATAGCAGCCATAGCGATAGCCATAGCAGCCATAGCCATAGCCACAGCAGCCATAGACATAGCCATAGCCATAGTAGCCGTAGCCACAGCCATAGCGGCCATAGCCATAGCCATAGGAGCCATAGCCATAGCAGCCATAGCCATAGCCATAGTAGCCTTAGCCATAGCCATAGCAGCCATAGCCATAGCAGCCATAGCCATAGCCATAGTAGCCTTAGCCATAGTCATAGCCATAGTAGCGATAGCCATAGCCATAGCAGACATAGCCATAGCCATAGCCATAGCAGCCATAGCCATAACTACAGCCATAGCAGCCATAGCAAAAGCCTTAGCCATAGCAACCATAGCCATAGCCATAGCAGCCATAGCCATAGCCATAGCAGCCATAGCCAGAGCCATAGCAGCCATAGCCATACTCATGGCAGCCATAGCCATAGCCATAGCAGCCATAGCCAAAGCCATAGCAGCCATAGCCATAGCTATAGCCGCCATAGCCATTGCAGCCATAGCCATAGCCATAGCAGCCATAGCCATAGCCATAGCAGCCATAGCCAGAGCCATAGCATCCATAGCCCTAGCCAAAGCAGCCATAGCCATAGCCATGGCAGGCATAACCATATCCATACTAGCCATAGCCATAGCCATAGCTTTAGCAGCAATAGCCATAGCCATTGCAGCCATAGCCATAGCCATAGCAGCCTTAGCCATAGCCATAGTCATAGTAGATATAGCCATAGCCATGGCCATAGCAGCCATAGCGATAGTCATAGCAGCCATAGCCATGGCCATAGCAGCCATAGCCATAGCCATAGCAGCCATAGCCATACTCATAGCAGCCATAGCCATAGCCATAGCAACCGTAGCCATAGCCATAGCAGCCATAGCCATACTCATAGCAGCCATAGCCATAGCCATAGCAACCGTAGCCATAGCCATAGCAGTCATAGCCATATCCATACTAGCCATAGCCATAGCCATAGCTTTAGCAGCAATAGCCATAGCCATTGCAGCCATAGCCATAGCCATAGCAGCCATAGCCATAGCCATAGCCATAGTAGTCATAGCCATAGCCATACTAGGCATAGCCATAGTATTAGCCATAGCAACCATAGCCATAGCCATAGCAGCCATAGCCATAGCCATAGCAGCCATAGCCATAGCCATAGCCATAGCAGCCATAGCCATACTCATAGCAGCCATAGCCATACTCATAGCAGCCATAGCCATAGCCATTGCAGCCATAGCCATAGCCATAGCAACCATAGCCATAGCCATAGCAGCCATAGCCACACTCATAGCAGCCATAGCCATGGCCATAGCAACCATAGCCATAGCCATAGCAGCCATAGCCATAGCCATAGCAGCCATAGCCATAGCTATAGCAGCCATAGCCATAGCCATAGCAGCCATAGCCATAGCTATAGCAGCCATAGCCATAGCAGCCATAGCCATAGCGATAGTCATAGCAGCCATAGCCATAGCCATAGCCATAGCCATAGCAGCCATAGCCATAGCCATAGCAGCCATAGCCCTAGTCATAGGAGCCATAGCCATTGCCTTAGCAGCCATAGCTATAGCTATAGCAGCCATAGCCATAGCAGCCTTAGCCATAGCTATACCAGACAGAGCCATAGCAATAGCCATAGCAGCCACAGCGATAGTCATAGCAGCCACAGCCACAGCTATAACAGCCATAGTGGTAGCCATAGCAGCCATAGCAGCCATAGCCATAACCATAGCCATAGAAGCCATAGCCGTAGCAGCCATAGCCATAGCGATAGCAGCCATAGACATAGCCATAGCCATAGTAGCCATCGCAATAGCCATAGCGGCCATAGCCATAGCCATAGGAGCCATAGCAGCCATAACCATAGCCATAGCCATAGCAGACAGAGCCATAGCCATAGCCATAGCAGCCATAGCCATAGCCATAGCAACCACAGCCATAGCCATAGCAGCCATAGCCATAGCCATAGCCATAGCAGCCATAGCCATAGCCATAGCAGCCATAGCCATAGCCATAGCCATAGTAGCCATAGCCATAGCCATACTAGGCATAGCCATAGCCTTAGCCATAGCAACCATAGCCATAGCCAAAGCAGCCATATCCATAGCCATAGCAGCCATAGCCATAGCCATAGCCTTAGCAGCAATAGCCATAGCAGCCATAGCCATATCCATACTACCCAGAGCCATAGCCATAGCCTTAGCAGCAATAGCCATAGCCATAGTAGCCATAGCAATAGCCATAGCGGCCATAGCCATAGCCATAGGAGCCATAGCAGCCATAACCATAGCCATAGCCATAGCAGACAGAGCCATAGCCATAGCCATAGCAGCCATAGCCATAGCCATAGCAACCACAGCCATAGCCATAGCAGCCATAGCCATAGCCATAGCCATAGCAGCCATAGCCATAGCCATAGCAGCCATAACCATAGCCATAGCCATAGCAGACAGAGCCATAGCCATAGCCATAGCAGCCATAGCCATAGCCAAAGCAGCCATAGCCATAGCCATAGCAGCCATAGCCATAGCCATAGCCTTAGCAGCAATAGCCATAGCCATAGCAGCCATAGCCATATCCATACTACCCAGAGCCATAGCCATAGCCTTAGCAGCAATAGCCATAGCCATTGCAGCCATTGCCATAGCCATAGCAGCCTTAGCCATAGCAATAGTCATAGTAGCTATAGTCATAGCCATGGCCATAGCAGCCATAGCGATAGTCCTAGCAGCCATAGCCATAGCCATAGCAGCCATAACCATAGCCATTGCAGCCATAGCCATACTCATAGCAGCCATAGCCATAGCCATTGCAGCCATAGCCATAGCCATAGCAACCATAGCCATAGCCATAGCAGCCATAGCCATACCCATAGCAGTCATAGCCATAGCCATAGCCATAGCAGCCATAGCCATAGCCTTAGTCATAGTAGCCATAGCCATAGCCATGGCCATAGCAGTCATAGCAATAGTCATAGCAGCCATAGCCATAGCCATAGTCATTGCAGCCATAGCCATGGCCACAGCAACCATAGCCATAGCCATAGCAACCATAGCGATAGCCATAGCAGCCATAGCCATAGCCATAGCAGCCATAGCCATATCCATACTAGCCATAGCCATAGCCATAGCCTTAGCAGCAATAGCCATAGCTATAGCAGCCACAGACATAGCCAAGGCAGCCATAGCCATAACCATAGCCATAGAGGCCATAGCCATAGCAGCCATAACCATTGCCATAGCCATAGCAGTCATAGGCATAGCCATAGCCACAGTAGCCATAGCCATAGCCATAGCAGCCATAGCCATAGCCATAGCAGTCATAGCCATACTCATAGCAGCCATAGCCATAGCCATAGCAACCATAGCCATAGCCATAGCAGCCATAGCCAAAGCCATAGCAGCCATAGCCGTAGCTATAGCCGCCATAGCCATTGCAGCCATAGCCATAGTCATAGCAGCCACAGCCATAGCCATAGCAGCCATAGCCATAACCATAGCCATAGAGGCCATAGCCATAGAAGCCATAACCATTGCCATAGCCATAGCAATCATAGGCAAAGCCATAGCCACTGTAGCCATAGCCATAGCCATAGCAGCCATAGCCATAGCCATAGCCTTAGCAGCAATAGCCATAGCCATAGCAGCCATAGCCATATCCATACTACCCAGAGCCATAGCCATAGCCTTAGCAGCAATAGCCATAGCCATAGTAGCCATAGCAATAGCCATAGCGGCCATAGCCATAGCCATAGGAGCCATAGCAGCCATAACCATAGCCATAGCCATAGCAGACAGAGCCATAGCCATAGCCATAGCAGCCATAGCCATAGCCATAGCAACCACAGCCATAGCCATAGCAGCCATAGCCATAGCCATAGCCATAGCAGCCATAGCCATAGCCATAGCAGCCATAACCATAGCCATAGCCATAGCAGACAGAGCCATAGCCATAGCCATAGCAGCCATAGCCATAGCCAAAGCAGCCATAGCCATAGCCATAGCAGCCATAGCCATAGCCATAGCCTTAGCAGCAATAGCCATAGCCATAGCAGCCATAGCCATATCCATACTACCCAGAGCCATAGCCATAGCCTTAGCAGCAATAGCCATAGCCATTGCAGCCATTGCCATAGCCATAGCAGCCTTAGCCATAGCCATAGTCATAGTAGCTATAGTCATAGCCATGGCCATAGCAGCCATAGCGATAGTCCTAGCAGCCATAGCCATAGCCATAGCAGCCATAACCATAGCCATTGCAGCCATAGCCATACTCATAGCAGCCATAGCCATAGCCATTGCAGCCATAGCCATAGCCATAGCAACCATAGCCATAGCCATAGCAGCCATAGCCATACCCATAGCAGTCATAGCCATAGCCATAGCCATAGCAGCCATAGCCATAGCCTTAGTCATAGTAGCCATAGCGATAGCCATAGCAGCCATAGCCATAGCCACAGCAGCCATAGACATAGCCATAGCCATAGTAGCCATACCCACAGCCATAGCGGCCATAGCCATAGCCATAGGAGCCATAGCAGTCATAACGATAGCCATAGCCATAGCAGCCATAGCCATAGCCATAGCCGCCATAGCCATAGCCATAGCAGCCATAGCCATAGCCATAGCAGCCATAGCCATAGCCATAGTAGCCTTAGCCATAGCCATACTAGCCATAGCCAAAGCTATAGAAGCCATAGCCATAGCAGCCATAGCAATAGGCATAGCCATAGCAGCCATAGCCATAGCCATAGCCATAGTAGTCATAGCCATAGCCATACTAGGCATAGCCATAGCCTTAGCCATAGCAACCATAGCCATAGCCATAGCAGCCATAGCCATAGCCATAGCAGCCATAGCCATAGCCATAGCCTTAGCAGCAATAGCGATAGCCATAGCAGCCATAGCCATATCCATACTAGCCATAGCCATAGCAATAGCTTTAGCAGCAATAGCCATGGCCATTGCAGCCATAGCCATAGCCATAGCAGACTTAGCCATAGCCATAGCCATAGCAGCCATAGCCATAGCCATAGCCATAGCAGCTATAGCCATAGCCATAACAGCCATAGCCATACCAGCCATAGCCATAGCCTTAGCCACAGCAGCCATAGCCATAGCCATAGCAGCCATAGCCATAGCCATAGCAGCCATAACCATATCCATACTAGCCATAGCCAAAGCTGTAGAAGCTATAGCCAAGGCTATAGAAGCCATAGCCATAGCAGCCATAGCCATAGCCATAGCCATAGCAGCCATAGCCATAGCCATAGCAGCCATAGCCCTAGTCATAGGAGCCATAGCCATAGCCATAGCAGCCATAGCCATAGCTATAGCAGCCATAGCCATAGCCATAGCAGCCATAGCCATAACCATAGCCATAGAGGCCATAGCCATAGAAGCCATAACCATTGCCATAGCCATAGCAATCATAGGCAAAGCCATAGCCACTGTAGCCATAGCCATAGCCATATCAGACATAGCCATAGCCATAGCCATAGCAGCCATAGCGATATTCATAGCAGCCATAGCCATAGCCATACCAGCCATAGCCATACCAGCCATAGCCGTAGCCTTAGCCGTAGCAGCCATAGCCATAGCCATAGCAGCCATAGCCATAGCCATAGCAGCCATAGCCATAGCCATAGCAGCCATAACCATATCCATACTAGCCATAGCCAAAGCTGTAGAAGCCATAGCCAAAGCTATAGAAGCCATAGCCATAGCAGCCATAGCCATAGCCATAGCTATAGCAGCCATAGCCATAGGCATAGCAGCCATAGCCATAGCCATAGCCTTAGCAGCAATACCCATTGCCATTGCAGCCATAGCCATAGCCATAGCAGTCTTAGCGATAGCCATAGTCATAGTAGCTATAGCCATAGCCATGGCCATAGCAGCCATAGCGATAGTCCTAGCAGCCATAGCCATAGCCATAGCAGCCATAACCATAGCCATTGCAGCCATAGCCATACTCATAGCAGCCATAGCCATAGCCATTGCAGCCATAGCCATAGCCATAGCAACCATAGCCATAGCCATTGCAGCCATAGCAATAGCCATAGCAGTCATTGCGATAGTCATACCAGCCATAGCCATAGCCACACCAGCCATAGCCATAGCCATAGCAACCATAGCCATAGCCATAGCAGCCATAGCGATAGCCATAGCAGCCATAGCCATAGCCATAGCAGCCATAGACGTAGCCATAGCCATAGTAGCCATAGCCATAGCCATAGCGGGCGCAGCCATAGCCATAGGAGCCGTAGCAGCCATAACGATAGCCATAGCTATAGCAGCCATAGCCATAGCCATAGCGGCCATAGCAAAAGCCTCAGCCATAGCAACCATAGCCATAGTCATAGCAGCCATAGCCATAGCCATAGCACCCATAGACATAGCCATAGACATAGTAGCCATAGCCATAGCCATAGCAGCCATAGCCATAGCAGCAATAGCCATAGCAGCCATAACCATAGCAGCCATAGCCATAGCCATAGCAGCCATAACCATATCCATACTAGCCATAGCCAAAGCTATAGAAGCCATAGCCATAGCAGCCATAGCTATAGCCATAGCCATAGCCATAGCTGCCATAGCCATAGCCGTAGCCATTGTAGCCATAGCCATAGCCATACTAGGCATAGCCATAGCCATAGCAGCCATAGCCAGAGCCGTAGCATCCATAGGCCTAGCCATAGCAGCCATAGCCATAGTCATAGCAGCCTTAGCCATAGCCATAGCCATAGCAGCCTTAGCCATAGCCATAGCCATAGTACCGATAGCCATAGCCATAGCAGCCTTAGCCATAGCCATAGCACCCATAGCGATAGCCATAGCAGCCATAGCCATAGCAGCCATTGCCATAGCAGCCATTGCCATAGCAGCCATAGCCATAGAGATAGCAGCTATAGCCATAGCCAAAGCAGCCATAGCGATAGCCATAGCGGCCGTAGCCATGGCCACAGCCATAGCAGCCAGAGCCTTAGCCATAGCACACATAGCCATTTGTATAGCCAAAGCATCCGTAGCCATAGCCATTGCCATAGCCATAGCCATAGCAACCATAGCGATAGCCATAGCAGCCATAGCCATAGCCATAGCAGCCATAGACATAGCCATAGCCATAGTAGCCATACCCACAGCCATAGCGGCCATAGCCATAGCCATAGGAGCCATAGCAGTCATAACGATAGCCATAGACATAGCAGCCATAGCCATAGCCATAGCCGCCATAGCCATAGCCATAGCAGCCATAGCCATAGCCATAGCAGCCATAGCCATAGTCATAGTAGCCTTAGCCATAGCCATACTAGCCATAGCCAAAGCTATAGAAGCCATAGCCATAGCAGCCATAGCAATAGCCATAGCCATAGCAGCCATAGCCATAGCCATAGCCATAGTAGTCATAGCCATAGCCATACTAGGCATAGCCATAGCCTTAGCCATAGCAACCATAGCCATAGCCATAGCAGCCATAGCCATAGCCATAGCAGCCATAGCCATAGCCATAGCCTTAGCAGCAAAAGCCATAGCCATAGCAGCCATAGCCATATCCATGCTAGCCATAGCCATAGCCATAGCTTTAGCAGCAATAGCCATAGCCATTGCAGCCATAGCCATAGCCATAGCAGCCTTAGCCATAGCCATAGTCATAGTAGCTATAGCCATAGCGATGGCCATAGCAGCCATGGCGATAGTTATAGCAGCCATTGCCATAGCCATAGCAGGCATAACCATAGCCATACTAGCCATAGCCAAAGCTATAGAAGCCATAGCCATAGCAGCCATAGCTATAGCCATAGCCATAGCCATAGCTGCCATAGCCATAGCCGTAGCCATTGTAGCCATAGCCATAGCCATACTAGGCATAGCCATAGCCATAGCAGCCATAGCCAGAGCCGTAGCATCCATAGGCCTAGCCATAGCAGCCATAGCCATAGTCATAGCAGCCTTAGCCATAGCCATAGCCATAGCAGCCTTAGCCATAGCCATAGCCATAGTACCGATAGCCATAGCCATAGCAGCCTTAGCCATAGCCATAGCACCCATAGCGATAGCCATAGCAGCCATAGCCATAGCAGCCATTGCCATAGCAGCCATTGCCATAGCAGCCATAGCCATAGAGATAGCAGCTATAGCCATAGCCAAAGCAGCCATAGCGATAGCCATAGCGGCCGTAGCCATGGCCACAGCCATAGCAGCCAGAGCCTTAGCCATAGCACACATAGCCATTTGTATAGCCAAAGCATCCGTAGCCATAGCCATTGCCATAGCCATAGCCATAGCAACCATAGCGATAGCCATAGCAGCCATAGCCATAGCCATAGCAGCCATAGACATAGCCATAGCCATAGTAGCCATACCCACAGCCATAGCGGCCATAGCCATAGCCATAGGAGCCATAGCAGTCATAACGATAGCCATAGCCATAGCAGCCATAGCCATAGCCATAGCCGCCATAGCCATAGCCATAGCAGCCATAGCCATAGCCATAGCAGCCATAGCCATAGTCATAGTAGCCTTAGCCATAGCCATACTAGCCATAGCCAAAGCTATAGAAGCCATAGCCATAGCAGCCATAGCAATAGCCATAGCCATAGCAGCCATAGCCATAGCCATAGCCATAGTAGTCATAGCCATAGCCATACTAGGCATAGCCATAGCCTTAGCCATAGCAACCATAGCCATAGCCATAGCAGCCATAGCCATAGCCATAGCAGCCATAGCCATAGCCATAGCCTTAGCAGCAAAAGCCATAGCCATAGCAGCCATAGCCATATCCATGCTAGCCATAGCCATAGCCATAGCTTTAGCAGCAATAGCCATAGCCATTGCAGCCATAGCCATAGCCATAGCAGCCTTAGCCATAGCCATAGTCATAGTAGCTATAGCCATAGCGATGGCCATAGCAGCCATGGCGATAGTTATAGCAGCCATAGCCATAGCCATAGCAGGCATAACCATAGCCATAGCAGCCATTGCCATACTCATAGCAGCCATAGCCATAGCCATTGCTGCCATAGCCATAGCCATAGCAACCATAGCCATAGCCATAGCAGCCATAGCCACACTCATAGCAGCCATAGCCATAGCCATAGCAACCATAGCCATAGCCATAGCAGCCATAGCCATAGCCATAGCAGCCATAGCCATAGCTATAGCAGCCATAGCCATAGCCATAGCAGCCATAGCCATAGCTATAGCAGCCATAGCCATAGCAGCCATAGCCATAGCCATAGTCATAGCAGCCATAGCCATAGCCATAGTCATAGTAGCCATAGCCATAGCCATGGCCATAGCAGCCATAGCGATAGTCATAGCAGCCATAGCCATGGCCATAGCAGCCATAGCCATAGCCATAGCAGCCATAGCCATAGCCATAGCAGCCATAGCCATATCCATACTAGCCATAGCCATAGCCATAGCCTTAGCAGCAATATCCATAGCTATAGCAGCCACAGCCATAGCCATAGCAGCCATAGCCATAGCCATAGCCATAGCAGCCATAGCCATAGCCATAGCAGCCATAGCCCTAGTCATAGGAGCCATAGCCATTGCATTAGCAGCCATAGCTATAGCTATAGCAGCCATAGCCATAGCAGCCTTAGCCATAGCTATACCAGACAGAGCCATAGCAATAGCCATAACAGCCACAGCGATAGTCATAGCAGCCACAGCCACAGCTATAACAGCCATAGTAGTAGCCATAGCCATAGCAGCCATAGCCATAGCCATAGCAGCCATAGCCATAGCTATACCAGCCATAGCCATAGCCATAGCAACCATAGCCATAGCCATAGCCATAGCCATAGCTGCCATAGCCATAGCCGTAGCCATTGTAGCCATAGCCATAGCCATACTAGGCATAGCCATAGCCATAGCAGCCATAGCCAGAGCAGTAGCATCCATAGGCCTAGCCATAGCAGCCATAGCCATAGTCATAGCAGCCTTAGCCATAGCCATAGCCATAGCAGCCTTAGCCATAGCCATAGCCATAGTACCGATAGCCATAGCCATAGCAGCCTTAGCCATAGCCATAGCACCCATAGCGATAGCCATAGCAGCCATAGCCATAGCAGCCATTGCCATAGCAGCCATAGCCATAGAGATAGCAGCTATAGCCATAGCCAAAGCAGCCATAGCGATAGCCATAGCGGCCGTAGCCATGGCCACAGCCATAGCAGCCAGAGCCTTAGCCATAGCACACATAGCCATTTGTATAGCCAAAGCATCCGAGGCCATAGCCATTGCCATAGCCATAGCCATAGCAACCATAGCGATAGCCATAGTAGCCATAGCCATAGCCATAGCAGCCATAGACATAGCCACAGCCATAGTAGCCATACCCACAGCCATAGCGGCCATAGCCATAGCCATAGGAGCCATAGCAGTCATAACGATAGCCATAGACATAGCAGCCATAGCCATAGCCATAGCCGCCATAGCCATAGCCATAGCAGCCATAGCCATAGCCATAGCAGCCATAGCCATAGCCATAGTAGCCTTAGCCATAGTCATACTAGCCATAGCCAAAGCTATAGAAGCCATAGCCATAGCAGCCATAGCAATAGCCATAGCCATAGCAGCCATAGCCATAGCCATAGCCATAGTAGTCATAGCCATAGCCATACTAGGCATAGCCATAGCCTTAGCCATAGCAACCATAGCCATAGCCATAGCAGCCATAGCCATAGCCATAGCAGCCATAGCCATAGCCATAGCCGTAGCAGCAATAGCCATAGCCATAGCAGCCATAGCCATATCCATGCTAGCCATAGCCATAGCCATAGCTTTAGCAGCAATAGCCATAGCCATTGCAGCCATAGCCATAGCCATAGCAGCCTTAGCCATAGCCATAGTCATAGTAGCTATAGCCATAGCGATGGCCATAGCAGCCATAGCGATAGTTATAGCAGCCATAGCCATAGCCATAGCAGGCATAACCATAGCCATAGCAGCCATAGCCATACTCATAGCAGCCATAGCCATAGCCATTGCTGCCATAGCCATAGCCATAGCAACCATAGCCATAGCCATAGCAGCCATAGCCACACTCATAGCAGCCATAGCCATAGCCATAGCAACCATAGCCATAGCCATAGCAGCCATAGCCATAGCCATAGCAGCCATAGCCATAGCTATAGCAGCCATAGCCATAGCCATAGCAGCCATAGCCATAGCTATAGCAGCCATAGCCATAGCAGCCATAGCCATAGCCATAGTCATAGCAGCCATAGCCATAGCCATAGTCATAGTAGCCATAGCCATAGCCGTGGCCATAGCAGCCATAGCGATAGTCATAGCAGCCATAGCCATGGCCATAGCAGCCATAGCCATAGCCATAGCAGCCATAGCCATACTCATAGCAGCCATAGCCATAGCCATAGCAACCGTAGCCATAGCCATAGCAGCCATAGCCATATCCATACTAGCCATAGCCATAGCCATAGCCTTAGCAGCAATATCCATAGCTATAGCAGCCACAGCCATAGCCATAGCAGCCATAGCCATAGCCATAGCCATAGCAGCCATAGCCATAGCCATAGCAGCCATAGCCCTAGTCATAGGAGCCATAGCCATTGCATTAGCAGCCATAGCTATAGCTATAGCAGCCATAGCCATAGCAGCCTTAGCCATAGCTATACCAGACAGAGCCATAGCAATAGCCATAACAGCCACAGCGAAAAGTCATAGCAGCCACAGCCACAGCTATAACAGCCATAGTAGTAGCCATAGCCATAGCAGCCATAGCCATAGCCATAGCAGCCATAGCCATAGCTATACCAGCCATAGCCATAGCCATAGCAACCATAGCCATAGCCATAGCCGTAGCCATAGCAGCCATAGCCATAGCCATAGTCATTGCAGCCATAGCCATGTCCACAGCAACCATAGCCATAGCCATCGCAGCCATAGCGATAGCCATAGCAGCCATAGCCATAGCCACAGCAGCCATAGACATAGCCATAGCCATAGTAGCCTTAGCCACAGCCATAGCGGCCATAGCCATAGCCATAGGAGCCATAGCAGTCATAAGGATAGCCATAGCCATAGCAGCCATAGCCATAGCCATAGCCGCCATAGCCATAGCCATAGCAGCCATAGCCATAGCCTTAGCAGCCATAGCCATAGCAGGCACAGCCATAGCCATAGCAGCCATAGCCATTATAATAGCCATAGAGGCCATAGCCATAGCAGCCATAGCGATAGTCCTAGCAGCTATAGCCATAGCCATAGCAGCCATAACCATAGCCATTGCAGCCGTAGCCATACTCATAGCAGCCATAGCCATAGCCATTGCAGCCATAGCCAAAGCCATAGTAGCCATAGCCATAGCTATAGCCGCCATAGCCATTGCAGCCATAGCCATAGCCATAGCAGCCATAGCCATAGCCATAGCAGCCACAGCCAGAGCCATAGCATCCATAGCCCTAGCCAAAGCAGCCATAGCCATAGCCATGGCAGGCATAACCATATCCATACCAGCTATAGCCAAAGCTATAGAAGCCATAGCCATAGCAGCCATAGCAATAGCCATAGCCATAGCAGCCATAGCCATAGGCATAGCCATAGTCGCCATAGCCATGGCCATACTAGGCATAGCCATAGCCATAGTCATTGCAGCCATAGCCATGGCCATAGCCACCACAGCCATAGCCATAGCAGCCATAGCGATAGCCATAGAAGCCATAGCCATAGCCATAGTCATGCAGCCGTAGCCATGGCCGTAGCAACCATAGCCATAGCCATAGCAGCAATAGCGATAGCCATAGAATCCATAGCCATAGCCATAGCAGCCATAGACATAGCCATAGCCATAGTAGCCATAGCAATAGCCATAGCGGCCATAGCCGTAGCCATAGGAGCCATAGCAGCCATAGCCATAGCCATAGCCATAGCAGCCATAGCCATAGCCATACCAGACAGAGCAACCATAGCCATAGTCATGGCCTTAGTAGCCATAGCTATACGCATAGCAGCCATAGCCATAGCCATAGCAGCCATAGCGATAGTCAATGCAGCCATAGCCATAGCCATAGTCATTGCAGCCATAGCCATGGCCACAGCAACCCTAGCCATAGCCATAGCAGCCATAGCGATAGCCATAGCAGCCATAGCCATAGCCACAGCAGCCATAGACATAGCCATAGCCATAGTAGCCATAGCCACAGCCATAGCGGACATAGCCATAGCTACAGCCATAGCAGCCATAGCCATAGCCATAGCCATAGCAGACATAGCCATAGCCATAGCAGCCATAGCCATAGCCATAGCAGTCATAGCCATAGCGATAGCAGCCATAGCGATAGTCATAGCAGACGCAGCCACAGCTATAACAGCGATAGTCGTAGCCATAGCAGCCATAGCAGCCATAGCCATAACCATAGCCATAGAAGCCATAGCCATAGCAGCCATAGCAATAGCCATAGCAGTCATTGCGTTAGTCATACCAGCCATAGCCATATCCACACCAGCCATAGCCATAGCCATGGCCATAGCAGTCATAGCTATAGGCATAGCAGCCATAGCCACAGCCATAGCAGTCATAGCGACAGTCATAGCAGCCATAGCCATAGCCATAGTCAATGCAGCCATAGCCATGGCCATAGCAACCATAGCCATAGCCATAGCAGCCATAGCGATAGCCATAGCAGCCATAGCCATAGCCATAGTCATGCAGCCATAGCCATGGCCATGGCCATAGCAGCCATAGCTATAGGCATAGAAGCCACAGCCACAGCCATAGCAGCCACAGCGATAGTCATAGCAGCCATAGCCATAGCCATAGCCATTGCAACCATAGCCATGGCCATAGCAACAAAAGCCATAGCCATAGCAGCCATAGCGATAGCCATAGCACTCATAGCCATAGCCATAGTCATGCAGCCATAGCCATGGCCATAGCAACCATAGCCATAGCCATAGCAGCCATGGCGATAGCCATAGCAACCATAGCCATAGCCATAGCAGCCATAGCGATAGCCATAGCAGCCATAGCCATAGCCATAGCAGCCATAGACGTAGCCATAGCCATAGTAGCCATAGCCATAGCCATAGCGGGCACAGCCATAGCCATAGGAGCCGTAGCAGCCATAACGATAGCCATAGCTATAGCAGCCATAGCCATAGCTATAGCCGCCATAGCAAAAGCCTCAGCCATAGCAACCATAGCCATAGTCATTGCAGCCATACCCATAGCCATAGCAGCCATAGCCATAGCAGCCATAGCCATAGCAGCCATAACCATAGCAGCCATAGCCATAGCCATAGCAGCCATAACCATATCCATACTAGCCATAGCCAAAGCTATAGAAGCCATAGCCATAGCAGCCATAGCCATAGCCATAGCCATAGCCATAGCTGCCATAGCCATAGCCGTAGCCATTGTAGCCATAGCCATAGCCATACTAGGCATAGCCATAGCCATAGCAGCCATAGCCAGAGCCGTAGCATCCATAGGCCTAGCCATAGCAGACATAGCCATAGCCATAGCAGCCTTAGCCATAGCCATAGCCATAGTACCGATAGCCATAGCCATAGCAGCCTTAGCCATAGCCATAGCACCCATAGCGATAGCCATAGCAGCCATAGCCATAGCAGCCATTGCCATAGCAGCCATAGCCATAGAGATAGCAGCTATAGCCATAGCCAAAGCAGCCATAGCGATAGCCATAGCAGCCGTAGCCATGGCCACAGCCATAGCAGCCAGAGCCTTAGCCATAGCACACATAGTCATTTGTATAGCCAAAGCATCCGTAGCCATAGCCATTGCCATAGCTATAGCCATACCAGACAGAGCAACCATAGCCATAGTCATGGCCTTAGTAGCCATAGCTATACGCATAGCAGCCATAGCCACAGCCATAGCAGCCATAGCGATAGTCAATGCAGCCATAGCCATAGCCATTGTCATTGCAGCCATAGCCATGGCCACAGCAACCCTAGCCATAGCCATAGCAGCCATAGCGATAGCCATAGCAGCCATAGTCATAGCCACAGCAGCCATAGACATAGCCATAGCCATAGTAGCCATAGCCACAGCCATAGCAGCCATAGCCATAACTACAGCCATAGCAGCCATAGCCATAGCCATAGCCATAGCAGACATAGCCATAGCCATAGCAGCCATAGCCATAGCCATAGCAGTCATAGCCATAGCGATAGCAGCCATAGCGATAGTCATAGCAGACGCAGCCACAGCTATAACAGCGATAGTCGTAGCCATAGCAGCCATAGCAGCCATAGCCATAACCATAGCCATAGAAGCCGTAGCCATAGCAGCCATAGCCATAGCCATAGTAGCCATACACATAGCCATAGCAGCCATAGACATAGCCACAGCAGCCATAGACATAGCCATAGACATAGTAGACATAGCCATAGCCATAGCAGCCATAGCCATAGCAGCCATAGCCATAGCAGCCACAGCCATAGCCATAGCAGCCACAGCCATAGCCATAGCAGCCTTAGCCAAAGCCATAGCCATAGTACCGATATCCATAGCCGTAGCAGCCATAGCCATAGCAGCCACAGCCACAGCCATAGCAGCCATAGCCATAATCATAGGAGCCATATCAGCCATAACCATAGCCATAGCCATAGCAGCTATAGCAATAGCCATAGCAGTCATTGCGATAGTCATACCAGCCATAGCCATATCCACACCAGCCATAGCCATAGCCATGGCCATAGCAGTCATAGCTATAGGCATAGCAGCCATAGCCACAGCCATAGCAGCCATAGCGACAGTCATAGCAGCCATAGCCATAGCCATAGTCAATGCAGCCATAGCCATGGCCATAGCAACCATAGCCATAGCCATAGCAGCCATAGCGATAGCCATAGCAGCCATGGCCATAGCCATAGTCATGCAGCCATAGCCATGGCCATAGCAACCATAGCCATAGCCATAGCAGCCATGGCGATAGCCATAGCAACCATAGCCATAGCCATAGCAGCCATAGCGATAGCCATAGCAGCCATAGCCATAGCCATAGCAACCATAGCCATAGCCATAGCAGCCATAGCCATAGCCATAGCAGCCATAGCCATAGCGATAGTCATAGCAGCCATAGCCATGGCCATAGCAGCCATAGCGATAGTCATAGCAGCCATAGCCATGGCCACAGCAGCCATAGCCATAGCCATAGCAGCCATAGCCATACTCATAGCAGCCATAGCCATAGCCATAGCAACCGTAGCCATAGCCATAGCAGCCATAGCCATATCCATACTAGCCATAGCCATAGCCATAGCCTTAGCAGCAATATCCATAGCTACAGCAGCCACAGCCATAGCCATAGCAGTCATAGCCATAGCCATAGCCATAGCCATAGCAGCCATAGCCATAGCCATAGCAGCCATAGCCCTAGTCATAGGAGCCATAGCCATTGCCTTAGCAGCCATAGCTATAGCTATAGCAGCCATAGCCATAGCAGCCTTAGCCATAGCTATACCAGACAGAGCCATAGCAATAGCCATAGCAGCCACAGCGATAGTCATAGCAGCCACAGCCACAGCTATAACAGCCATAGTGGTAGCCATAGCAGCCATAGCAGCCATAGCCATAACCATAGCCATAGAAGCCATAGCCGTAGCAGCCATAGCCATAGCGATAGCAGCCATAGACATAGCCATAGCCATAGTAGCCATAGCAATAGCCATAGCGGCCATAGCCATAGCCATAGGAGCCATAGCAGCCATAACCATAGCCATAGCCATAGCAGACAGAGCCATAGCCATAGCCATAGCAGCCATAGCCATTGCCATAGCAACCACAGCCATAGCCATAGCAGCCATAGCCATAGCCATAGCCATAGCAGCCATAGCCATAGCCATAGCAGCCATAGCCATAGCCATAGCCATAGTAGCCATAGCCATAGCCATACTAGGCATAGCCATAGCCTTAGCCATAGCAACCATAGCCATAGCCAAAGCAGCCATAGCCATAGCCATAGCAGCCTTAGCCATAGCCATAGTCATAGTAGCTATAGCCATAGCGATGGCCATAGCAGCCATAGCGATAGTTATAGCAGCCATAGCCATAGCCATAGCAGGCATAACCATAGCCATAGCAGCCATAGCCATACTCATAGCAGCCATAGCCATAGCCATTGCTGCCATAGCCATAGCCATAGCAACCATAGCCATAGCCATAGCAGCCATAGCCACACTCATAGCAGCCATAGCCATAGCCATAGCAACCATAGCCATAGCCATAGCAGCCATAGCCATAGCCATAGCAGCCATAGCCATAGCTATAGCAGCCATAGCCATAGCCATAGCAGCCATAGCCATAGCTATAGCAGCCATAGCCATAGCAGCCATAGCCATAGCCATAGTCATAGCAGGTATAGCCATAGCCATAGTCATAGTAGCCATAGCCATAGCAGCCATAGCCATAGCTATAGCAGCCATAGCCATAGCCATAGCAGCCATAGCCATAGCTATAGCAGCCATAGCCATAGCAGCCATAGCCATAGCCATAGTCATAGCAGGTATAGCCATAGCCATAGTCATAGTAGCCATAGCCATAGCCATGGCCATAGCAGCCATAGCGATAGTCATAGCAGCCATAGCCATGGCCATAGCAGCCATAGCCATAGCCATAGCAGCCATAGCCATACTCATAGCAGCCATAGCCATAGCCATAGCAACCGTAGCCATAGCCATAGCAGCCATAGCCATATCCATACTAGCCATAGCCATAGCCATAGCCTTAGCAGCAATATCCATAGCTATAGCAGCCACAGCCATAGCCATAGCAGCCATAGCCATAGCCATAGCCATAGCAGCCATAGCCATAGCCTTAGCAGCCATAGCCATAGCCACAGCAGCCATAGACATAGCCATAGCCATAGTAGCCTTAGCCACAGCCATAGCGGCCATAGCCATAGCCATAGGAGCCATAGCAGTCATAAGGATAGCCATAGCCATAGCAGCCATAGCCATAGCCATAGCCGCCATAGCCATAGCCATAGCAGCCATAGCCATAGCCTTAGCAGCCATAGCCATAGCAGGCACCGCCATAGCCATACCAGCCATAGCCATAGCCTTAGCCGTAGCAGCCATAGCCATAGCCATAGCAGCCATAGCCATAGCCATAGCAGCAATAGCCATAGCCATAGCAGCCATAACCATATCCATACTAGCCATAGCCAAAGCTGTAGAAGCCATAGCCAAAGCTATAGAAGCCATAGCCATAGCAGCCATAGCCATAGCCATAGCCATAGCAGCCATAGCCATAGGCATAGCAGCCATAGCCATAGCCATAGCCTTAGCAGCAATACCCATTGCCATTGCAGCCATAGCCATAGCCATAGCAGTCTTAGCGATAGCCATAGTCATAGTAGCTATAGCCATAGCCATGGCCATAGCAGCCATAGCGATAGTCCTAGCAGCCATAGCCATAGTCATAGCAGCCATAACCATAGCCATTGCAGCCATAGCCATACTCATAGCAGCCATAGCCATAGCCATTGCAGCCATAGCCATAGCCATAGCAACCATAGCCATAGCCATTGCAGCCATAGCAATAGCCATAACAGTCATTGCGATAGTCATACCAGCCATAGCCATAGCCACACCAGCCATAGCCATAGCCATAGCAACCATAGCCATAGCCATAGCAGCCATAGCGATAGCCATAGCAGCCATAGCCATAGCCATAGCAGCCGTAGACGTAGCCATAGCCATAGTAGCCATAGCCATAGCCATAGCGGGCGCAGCCATAGCCATAGGAGCCGTAGCAGCCATAACGATAGCCATAGCTATAGCAGCCATAGCCATAGCCATAGCGGCCATAGCAAAAGCCTCAGCCATAGCAACCATAGCCATAGTCATAGCAGCCATAGCCATGGCCATAGCACCCATAGACATAGCCATAGACATAGTAGCCATAGCCATAGCCATAGCAGCCATAGCCATAGCAGCCATAGCCATAGCAGCCATAACCATAGCAGCCATAGCCATAGCCATAGCAGCCATAACCATATCCATACTAGCCATAGCCAAAGCTATAGAAGCCATAGCCATAGCAGCCATAGCTATTGCCATAGCCATAGCCATAGCTGCCATAGCCATAGCCGTAGCCATTGTAGCCATAGCCATAGCCATACTAGGCATAGCCATAGCCATAGCAGCCATAGCCAGAGCCGTAGCATCCATAGGGCTAGCCATAGCAGCCATAGCCATAGCCATAGCAGCCTTAGCCATAGCCATAGCCATAGCAGCCTTAGCCATAGCCATAGCCATAGTACCGATAGCCATAGCCATAGCAGCCTTAGCCATAGCCATAGCACCCATAGCGATAGCCATAGCAGCCATAGCCATAGCAGCCATTGCCATAGCAGCCATAGCCATAGAGATAGCAGCTATAGCCATAGCCAAAGCAGCCATAGCGATAGCCATAGCGGCCGTAGCCATGGCCACAGCCATAGCAGCCAGAGCCTTAGCCATAGCACACATAGTCATTTGTATAGCCAAAGCATCCGTAGCCATAGCCATTGCCATAGCCATAGCCATAGCAACCATAGCGATAGCCATAGCAGCCATAGCCATAGCCATAGCAGCCATAGACATAGCCATAGCCATAGTAGCCATACCCACAGCCATAGCGGCCATAGCCATAGCCATAGGAGCCATAGCAGTCATAAAGATAGCCATAGACATAGCAGCCATAGCCATAGCCATAGCCGCCATAGCCATAGCCATAGCAGCCATAGCCATAGCAGCCATAGCCATAGCAGCCATAACCATAGCAGCCATAGCCATAGCCATAGCAGCCATAACCATATCCATACTAGCCATAGCCAAAGCTATAGAAGCCATAGCCATAGCAGCCATAGCTATTGCCATAGCCATAGCCATAGCTGCCATAGCCATAGCCGTAGCCATTGTAGCCATAGCCATAGCCATACTAGGCATAGCCATAGCCATAGCAGCCATAGCCAGAGCCGTAGCATCCATAGGGCTAGCCATAGCAGCCATAGCCATAGCCATAGCAGCCTTAGCCATAGCCATAGCCATAGCAGCCTTAGCCATAGCCATAGCCATAGTACCGATAGCCATAGCCATAGCAGCCTTAGCCATAGCCATAGCACCCATAGCGATAGCCATAGCAGCCATAGCCATAGCAGCCATTGCCATAGCAGCCATAGCCATAGAGATAGCAGCTATAGCCATAGCCAAAGCAGCCATAGCGATAGCCATAGCGGCCGTAGCCATGGCCACAGACATAGCAGCCAGAGCCTTAGCCATAGCACACATAGTCATTTGTATAGCCAAAGCATCCGTAGCCATAGCCATTGCCATAGCCATAGCCATAGCAACCATAGCGATAGCCATAGCAGCCATAGCCATAGCCATAGCAGCCATAGACATAGCCATAGCCATAGTAGCCATACCCACAGCCATAGCGGCCATAGCCATAGCCATAGGAGCCATAGCAGTCATAACGATAGCCATAGACATAGCAGCCATAGCCATAGCCATAGCCGCCATAGCCATAGCCATAGCAGCCATAGTCATAGCCATAGCAGCCGTAGCCATAGCCATAGTAGCCTTAGCCATAGCCATACTAGCCATAGCCAAAGCTATAGAAGCCATAGCCATAGCAGCCATAGCAATAGCCATAGCCATAGCAGCCATAGCCATAGCCATAGCCATAGTAGTCATAGCCATAGCCATACTAGGCATAGCCATAGCCTTAGCCATAGCAACCATAGCCATAGCCATAGCAGCCATAGCCATAGCCATAGCAGCCATAGCCATAGCCATAGCCTTAGCAGCAATAGCCATAGCCATAGCAGCCATAGCCATATCCATGCTAGCCATAGCCATAGCCATAGCTTTAGCAGCAATAGCCATAGCCATTGCAGCCATAGCCATAGCCATAGCAGCCTTAGCCATAGCCATAGTCATAGTAGCTATAGCCATAGCGATGGCCATAGCAGCCATAGCGATAGTTATAGCAGCCATAGCCATAGCCATAGCAGGCATAACCATAGCCATAGCAGCCATAGCCATACTCATAGCAGCCATAGCCATAGCCATTGCTGCCATAGCCATAGCCATAGCAACCATAGCCATAGCCATAGCAGCCATAGCCACACTCATAGCAGCCATAGCCATAGCCATAGCAACCATAGCCATAGCCATAGCAGCCATAGCCATAGCCATAGCAGCCATAGCCATAGCTATAGCAGCCATAGCCATAGCCATAGCAGCCATAGCCATAGCTATAGCAGCCATAGCCATAGCAGCCATAGCCATAGCCATAGTCATAGCAGCCATAGCCATAGCCATAGTCATAGTAGCCATAGCCATAGCCATGGCCATAGCAGCCATAGCGATAGTCATAGCAGCCATAGCCATGGCCATAGCAGCCATAGCCATAGCCATAGCAGCCATAGCCATACTCATAGCAGCCATAGCCATAGCCATAGCAACCGTAGCCATAGCCATAGCAGCCATAGCCATATCCATACTAGCCATAGCCATAGCGATAGCCTTAGCAGCAATATCCATAGCTATAGCAGCCACAGCCATAGCCATAGCAGCCATAGCCATAGCCATAGCCATAGCAGCCATAGCCATAGCCATAGCAGCCATAGCCCTAGTCATAGGAGCCATAGCCATTGCATTAGCAGCCATAGCTATAGCTATAGCAGCCATAGCCATAGCAGCCTTAGCCATAGCTATACCAGACAGAGCCATAGCAATAGCCATAACAGCCACAGCGATAGTCATAGCAGCGACAGCCACAGCTATAACAGCCATAGTAGTAGCCATAGCCATAGCAGCCATAGCCATAGCCCTAGCAGCCATAGCCATAGCTATACCAGCCATAGCCATAGCCATAGCAACCATAGCCATAGACATAGCCATAGCCATAGCAGCCATAGCCATAGCCATAGTCATTGCAGCCATAGCCATGTCCACAGCAACCATAGCCATAGCCATAGCAGCCATAGCGATAGCCATAGCAGCCATAGCCATAGCCACAGCAGCCATAGACATAGCCATAGCCATAGTAGCCTTAGCCACAGCCATAGCGGCCATAGCCATAGCCATAGGAGCCATAGCAGTCATAAGGATAGCCATAGCCATAGCAGCCATAGCCATAGCCATAGCCGCCATAGCCATAGCCATAGCAGCCATAGCCATAGCCTTAGCAGCCATAGCCATAGCAGGCACCGCCATAGCCATAGCAGCCATAGCCATTACCATAGCCATAGAGGCCATAGCCATAGCAGCCATAGCGATAGTCCTAGCAGCTATAGCCATAGCCATAGCAATCATAACCATAGCCATTGCAGCCGTAGCCATACTCATAGCAGCCATAGCCATAGCCATTGCAGCCATAGCCAAAGCCATAGCAGCCATAGCCATAGCTATAGCCGCCATAGCCATTGCAGCCATAGCCATAGCCATAGCAGCCATAGCCATAGCCATAGCAGCCACAGCCAGAGCCATAGCATCCATAGCCCTAGCCAAAGCAGCCATAGCCATAGCCATGGCAGGCATAACCATATCCATACCAGCTATAGCCAAAGCTATAGAAGCCATAGCCATAGCAGCCATAGCAATAGCCATAGCCATAGCAGCCATAGCCATAGGCATAGCCATAGTCGCCATAGCCATGGCCATACTAGGCATAGCCATAGCTATAGTCATTGCAGCCATAGCCATGGCCATAGCCACCATAGCCATAGCCATAGCAGCCATAGCGATAGCCATAGAAGCCATAGCCATAGCCATAGTCATGCAGCCGTAGCCATGGCCGTAGCAACCATAGCCATAGCCATAGCAGCAATAGCGATAGCCATAGAATCCATAGCCATAGCCATAGCAGCCATAGACATTGCCATAGCCATAGTAGCCATAGCAATAGCCATAGCGGCCATAGCCGTAGCCATAGGAGCCATAGCAGCCATAGCCATAGCCATAGCCATAGCAGCCATAGCCATAGCCATACCAGACAGAGCAACCATAGCCATAGTCATGGCCTTAGTAGCCATAGCTATACGCATAGCAGCCATAGCCATAGCCATAGCAGCCATAGCGATAGTCAATGCAGCCATAGCCATAGCCATAGTCATTGCAGCCATAGCCATGGCCACAGCAACCCTAGCCATAGCCATAGCAGCCATAGCGATAGCCATAGCAGCCATAGCCATAGCCACAGCAGCCATAGACATAGCCATAGCCATAGTAGCCATAGCGACAGCCATAGCGGACATAGCCATAACTACAGCCATAGCAGCCATAGCCATAGCCATAGCCATAGCAGACATAGCCATAGCCATAGCAGCCATAGCCATAGCCATAGCAGTCATAGCCATAGCGATAGCAGCCATAGCGATAGTCATAGCAGACGCAGCCACAGCTATAACAGCGATAGTCGTAGCCATAGCAGCCATAGCAGCCATAGCCATAACCATAGCCATAGAAGCCATAGCCGTAGCAGCCATAGCCATAGCCATAGCCATAGCAGCCATAGCCATAGCCATAGCAGCCATAGCCCTAGTCATAGGAGCCATAGCCATTGCCTTAGCAGCCATAGCTATAGCTATAGCAGCCATAGCCATAGCAGCCTTAGCCATAGCTATACCAGGCAGAGCCATAGCAATAGCCATAGCAGCCACAGCGATAGTCATAGCAGCCACAGCCACAGCTATAACAGCCATAGTGGTAGCCATAGCAGCCATAGCAGCCATAGCCATAACCATAGCCATAGAAGCCATAGCCGTAGCAGCCATAGCCATAGCGATAGCAGCCATAGACATAGCCATAGCCATAGTAGCCATAGCAATAGCCATAGCGGCCATAGCCATAGCCATAGGAGCCATAGCAGCCATAACCATAGCCATAGCCATAGCAGACAGAGCCATAGCCATAGCCATAGCAGCCATAGCCATAGCCATAGCAACCACAGCCATAGCCATAGCAGCCATAGCCATAGCCATAGCCATAGCAGCCATAGCCATAGCCATAGCAGCCATAGCCATAGCCATAGCCATAGTAGCCATAGCCATAGCCATACTAGGCATAGCCATAGCCTTAGCCATAGCAACCATAGCCATAGCCAAAGCAGCCATAGCCATAGCCATAGCAGCCATAGCCATAGCCATAGCCTTAGCAGCAATAGCCATAGCCATAGCAGCCATAGCCATATCCATACTACCCAGAGCCATAGCCATAGCCTTAGCAGCAATAGCCATAGCCATAGTAGCCATAGCAATAGCCATAGCGGCCATAGCCATAGCCATAGGAGCCATAGCAGCCATAACCATAGCCATAGCCATAGCAGACAGAGCCATAGCCATAGCCATAGCAGCCATAGCCATAGCCATAGCAACCACAGCCATAGCCATAGCAGCCATAGCCATAGCCATAGCCATAGCAGCCATAGCCATAGCCATAGCAGCCATAGCCATAGCCATAGCCATAGTAGCCATAGCCATAGCCATACTAGGCATAGCCATAGCCTTAGACATAGCAACCATAGCCATAGCCAAAGCAGCCATAGCCATAGCCATAGCAGCCATAGCCATAGCCATAGCCTTAGCAGCAATAGCCATAGCCATAGCAGCCATAGCCATATCCATACTACCCAGAGCCATAGCCATAGCCTTAGCAGCAATAGCCATAGCCATTGCAGCCATTGCCATAGCCATAGCAGCCTTAGCCATAGCCATAGTCATAGTAGCTATAGTCATAGCCATGGCCATAGCAGCCATAGCGATAGTCCTAGCAGCCATAGCCATAGCCATAGCAGCCATAACCATAGCCATTGCAGCCATAGCCACACTCATAGCAGCCATAGCCATAGCCATTGCAGCCATAGCCATAGCCATAGCAACCATAGCCATAGCCATAGCAGCCATAGCCATACCCATAGCAGTCATAGCCATAGCCATAGCCATAGCAGCCATAGCCATAGCCTTAGTCATAGTAGCCATAGCCATAGCCATGGCCATAGCAGTCATAGCAATAGTCATAGCAGCCATAGCCATAGCCATAGTCATTGCAGCCATAGCCATGGCCACAGCAACCATAGCCATAGCCATAGCAATCATAGCGATAGCCATAGCAGCCATAGCCATAGCCATAGCAGCCATAGCCATATCCATACTAGCCATAGCCATAGCCATAGCCTTAGCAGCAATAGCCATAGCTATAGCAGCCACAGACATAGCCAAGGCAGCCATAGCCATAACCATAGCCATAGAGGCCATAGCCATAGCAGCCATAACCATTGCCATAGCCATAGCAGTCATAGGCATAGCCATAGCCACAGTAGCCATAGCCATAGCCATAGCAGCCATAGCCATAGCCATGGCAGTCATAGCCATACTCATAGCAGCCATAGCCATAGCCATAGCAACCATAGCCATAGCCATAGCAGCCATAGCCAAAGCCATAGCAGCCATAGCCGTAGCTATAGCCGCCATAGCCATTGCAGCCATAGCCATAGTCATAGCAGCCACAGCCATAGCCATAGCAGCCATAGCCATAACCATAGCCATAGAGGCCATAGCCATAGAAGCCATAACCATTGCCATAGCCATAGCAATCATAGGCAAAGCCATAGCCACTGTAGCCATAGCCATAGCCATATCAGACATAGCCATAGCCATAGCCATAGCAGCCATAGCGATATTCATAGCAGCCATAGCCATAGCCATACCAGCCATAGCCATACCAGCCATAGCCATAGCCTTAGCCGTAGCAGCCATAGCCATAGCCATAGCAGCCATAGCCATAGCCATAGCAGCCATAGCCATAGCCATAGCAGCCATAACCATATCCATACTAGCCATAGCCAAAGCTGTAGAAGCCGTAGCCAAAGCTATAGAAGCCATAGCCATAGCAGCCATAGCCATAGCCATAGCCATAGCAGCCATAGCCATAGCCATAGCAGCCATAGCCCTAGTCATAGGAGCCATAGCCATAGCCTTAGCAGCCATAGCCCTAGTCATAGGAGCCATAGCCATAGCCTTAGCAGCCATAGCTATAGCTATAGCAGCCATAGCCATAGCTATAGCCGCCATAGCCATAGCAGCCATATCCATAGCCATAGCCATAGTAGCCATAGCCAAGGCCATACTAGGCATAGCCATAGCCTTAGCCATAGCAACCATAGCCATAGCCATAGCAGCCATAGCCATAGGCATAGCAGCCATAGCCATAGCCATAGCCTTAGCAGCAATACCCATTGCCATTGCAGCCATAGCCATAGCCATAGCAGTCTTAGCCATAGCCATAGTCATAGTAGCTATAGCCATAGCCATGGCCATAGCAGCCATAGCGATAGTCCTAGCAGCCATAGCCATAGCCATAGCAGCCATAACCATAGCCATTGCAGCCATAGCCATACTCATAGCAGCCATATCCATAGCCATTGCAGCCATAGCCATAGCCATAGCAACCATAGCCATAGCCATTGCAGCCATAGCAATAGCCATAGCAGTCATTGCGATAGTCATACCAGCCATAGCCATAGCCACACCAGCCATAGCCTTAGCCATGGCCATAGCAGGCATAGCTGTAGGCATAGCAGCCATAGCAACAGCCATAGCAGCCATAGCGATAGTCATAGCAGCCATAGTCATAGCCATAGTCATTGCAGCCATAGCCATGGCCATAGCAACCATAGCAATAGCCATAGCAGCCATAGCGATAGCCATAGCAGCCATAGCCATAGCCATAGTCATGCACCCCTAGCCATGGCCATAGCAACCTTAGCCATAGCCATAGCATCCATAGCCATAGCCATAGCAGCCATAGACATAAACATAGCAATAGTCATAGCGGGCATAGCCATAGCCATAGGAGCCATAGCAGCCATAGCCATAGCCATAGCCATAGCTGCCATAGCCATAGCCATACCAGACAGAGCAACCATAGCCATAGTCATGGCCTTAGTAGCCATAGCTATACGCATAGCAGCCATAGCCACAGCCATAGCAGCCATAGCGATAGTCATAGCAGCCATAGCCATAGCCATAGACATTGCAGCCATAGCCATGGCCACAGCAACCATAGCCATAGCCATAGCAGCCATAGCGATAGCCATAGCAGCCATAGCCATAGCCACAGCAGCCATAGACATAGCCATAGCCATAGTAGCCATACCCACAGCCATAGCGGCCATAGCCATAGCCATAGGAGCCATAGCAGTCATAACGATAGCCATAGCCATAGCAGCCATAGCCATAGCCATAGCCGCCATAGCCATAGCCATAGCAGCCATAGCCATAGCCATAGCAGCCATAGCCATAGCCATAGTAGCCTTAGCCATAGCCATACTAGCCATAACCAAAGCTATAGAAGCCATAGCCATAGCAGCCATAGCAATAGGCATAGCCATAGCAGCCATAGCCATAGCCATAGCCATAGTAGTCATAGCCATAGCCATACTAGGCATAGCCATAGCCTTAGCCATAGCAACCATAGCCATAGCCATAGCAGCCATAGCCATAGCCATAGCAGCCATAGCCATAGCCATAGCCTTAGCAGCAATAGCCATAGCCATAGCAGCCATAGCCATATCCATACTAGCCATAGCCATAGCCATAGCTTTAGCAGCAATAGCCATAGCCATTGCAGCCATAGCCATAGCCATAGCAGACTTAGCCATAGCCATAGCCATAGCAGCCATAGCCATAGCCATAGCCATAGCAGCTATAGCCATAGCCATAACAGCCATAGCCATACCAGCCATAGCCATAGCCTTAGCCATAGCAGCCATAGCCATAGCCATAGCAGCCATAGCCATAGCCATAGCAGCCATAACCATATCCATACTAGCCATAGCCAAAGCTGTAGAAGCTATAGCCAAGGCTATAGAAGCCATAGCCATAGCAGCCATAGCCATAGCCATAGCCATAGCAGCCATAGCCATAGCCATAGCAGCCATAGCCCTAGTCATAGGAGCCATAGCCATAGCCATAGCAGCCATAGCCATAGCTATAGCAGCCATAGCCATAGCCTTAGTCATAGTAGCCATAGCCACAGCCATGGCCATAGCAGTCATAGCAATAGTCATAGCAGCCATAGCCATAGCCATAGTCATTGCAGCCATAGCCATGGCCACAGCAACCATAGCCATAGCCATAGCAGCCACAGCCATAGCCATAGCAGCCATAGCCATAACCATAGCCATAGAGGCCATAGCCATAGAAGCCATAACCATTGCCATAGCCATAGCAATCATAGGCAAAGCCATAGCCACTGTAGCCATAGCCATAGCCATATCAGACATAGCCATAGCCATAGCCATAGCAGCCATAGCGATATTCATAGCAGCCATAGCCATAGCCATACCAGCCATAGCCATACCAGCCATAGCCATAGCCATAGCGGCCATAGCAAAAGCCTCAGCCATAGCAACCATAGCCATAGTCATAGCAGCCATAGCCATAGCCATAGCACCCATAGACATAGCCATAGACATAGTAGCCATAGCCATAGCCATAGCAGCCATAGCCATAGCAGCCATAGCCATAGCAGCCATAACCATAGCAGCCATAGCCATAGCCATAGCAGCCATAACCATATCCATACTAGCCATAGCCAAAGCTATAGAAGCCATAGCCATAGCAGCCATAGCTATAGCCATAGCCATAGCCATAGCTGCCATAGCCATAGCCGTAGCCATTGTAGCCATAGCCATAGTCATACTAGGCATAGCCATAGCCATAGCAGCCATAGCCAGAGCCGTAGCATCCATAGGCCTAGCCATAGCAGCCATAGCCATAGCCATAGCAGCCTTAGCCATAGCCATAGCCATAGCAGCCTTAGCCATAGCCATAGCCATAGTACCGATAGCCATAGCCATAGCAGCCTTAGCCATAGCCATAGCACCCATAGCGATAGCCATAGCAGCCATAGCCATAGCAGCCATTGCCATAGCAGCCATAGCCATAGAGATAGCAGCTATAGCCATAGCCAAAGCAGCCATAGCGATAGCCATAGCGGCCGTAGCCATGGCCACAGCCATAGCAGCCAGAGCCTTAGCCATAGCACACATAGTCATTTGTATAGCCAAAGCATCCGTAGCCATAGCCATTGCCATAGCCATAGCCATAGCAACCATAGCGATAGCCATAGCAGCCATAGCCATAGCCATAGCAGCCATAGACATAGCCATAGCCATAGTAGCCATACCCACAGCCATAGCGGCCATAGCCATAGCCATAGGAGCCATAGCAGTCATAACGATAGCCATAGACATAGCAGCCATAGCCATAGCCATAGCCGCCATAGCCATAGCCATAGCAGCCATAGCCATAGCCATAGCAGCCATAGCCATAGCCATAGTAGCCTTAGCCATAGCCATACTAGCCATAGCCAAAGCTATAGAAGCCATAGCCATAGCAGCCATAGCAATAGCCATAGCCATAGCAGCCATAGCCATAGCCATAGCCATAGTAGTCATAGCCATAGCCATACTAGGCATAGCCATAGCCTTAGCCATAGCAACCATAGCCATAGCCATAGCAGCCATAGCCATAGCCATAGCAGCCATAGCCATAGCCATAGCCTTAGCAGCAATAGCCATAGCCATAGCAGCCATAGCCATATCCATGCTAGCCATAGCCATAGCCATAGCTTTAGCAGCAATAGCCATAGCCATTGCAGCCATAGCCATAGCCATAGCAGCCTTAGCCATAGCCATAGTCATAGTAGCTATAGCCATAGCGATGGCCATAGCAGCCATAGCGATAGTTATAGCAGCCATAGCCATAGCCATAGCAGGCATAACCATAGCCATAGCAGCCATAGCCATACTCATAGCAGCCATAGCCATAGCCATTGCTGCCATAGCCATAGCCATAGCAACCATAGCCATAGCCATAGCAGCCATAGCCACACTCATAGCAGCCATAGCCATAGCCATAGCAACCATAGCCATAGCCATAGCAGCCATAGCCATAGCCATAGCAGCCATAGCCATAGCTATAGCAGCCATAGCCATAGCCATAGCAGCCATAGCCATAGCTATAGCAGCCATAGCCATAGCAGCCATAGCCATAGCCATAGTCATAGCAGCCATAGCCATAGCCATAGTCATAGTAGCCATAGCCATAGCCATGGCCATAGCAGCCATAGCGATAGTCATAGCAGCCATAGCCATGGCCATAGCAGCCATAGCCATAGCCATAGCAGCCATAGCCATACTCATAGCAGCCATAGCCATAGCCATAGCAACCGTAGCCATAGCCATAGCAGCCATAGCCATATCCATACTAGCCATAGCCATAGCCATAGCCTTAGCAGCAATATCCATAGCTATAGCAGCCACAGCCATAGCCATAGCAGCCATAGCCATAGCCATAGCCATAGCAGCCATAGCCATAGCCATAGCAGCCATAGCCCTAGTCATAGGAGCCATAGCCATTGCATTAGCAGCCATAGCTATAGCTATAGCAGCCATAGCCATAGCAGCCTTAGCCATAGCTATACCAGACAGAGCCATAGCTATACCAGCCATAGCCATAGCCATAGCAACCATAGCCATAGCCATAGCCATAGCCATAGCAGCCATAGCCATAGCCATAGTCATTGCAGCCATAGCCATGTCCACAGCAACCATAGCCATAGCCATAGCAGCCATAGCGATAGCCATAGCAGCCATAGCCATAGCCACAGCAGCCATAGACATAGCCATAGCCATAGTAGCCATAGCCACAGCCATAGCGGACATAGCCATAACTACAGCCATAGCAGCCATAGCCATAGCCATAGCCATAGCAGACATAGCCATAGCCATAGCAGCCATAGCCATAGCCATAGCAGTCATAGCCATAGCGATAGCAGCCATAGCGATAGTCATAGCAGACGCAGCCACAGCTATAACAGCGATAGTCGTAGCCATAGCAGCCATAGCAGCCATAGCCATAACCATAGCCATAGAAGCCATAGCCGTAGCAGCCATAGCCATAGCCATAGCCATAGCAGCCATAGCCATAGCCATAGCAGCCATAGCCCTAGTCATAGGAGCCATAGCCATTGCCTTAGCAGCCATAGCTATAGCTATAGCAGCCATAGCCATAGCAGCCTTAGCCATAGCTATACCAGACAGAGCCATAGCAATAGCCATAGCAGCCACAGCGATAGTCATAGCAGCCACAGCCACAGCTATAACAGCCATAGTGGTAGCCATAGCAGCCATAGCAGCCATAGCCATAACCATAGCCATAGAAGCCATAGCCGTAGCAGCCATAGCCATAGCGATAGCAGCCATAGACATAGCCATAGCCATAGTAGCCATAGCAATAGCCATAGCGGCCATAGCCATAGCCATAGGAGCCATAGCAGCCATAACCATAGCCATAGCCATAGCAGACAGAGCCATAGCCATAGCCATAGCAGCCATAGCCATAGCCATAGCAACCACAGCCATAGCCATAGCAGCCATAGCCATAGCCATAGCCATAGCAGCCATAGCCATAGCCATAGCAGCCATAGCCATAGCCATAGCCATAGTAGCCATAGCCATAGTCATACTAGGCATAGCCATAGCCTTAGCCATAGCAACCATAGCCATAGCCAAAGCAGCCATAGCCATAGCCATAGCAGCCATAGCCATAGCCATAGCCTTAGCAGCAATAGCCATAGCCATAGCAGCCATAGCCATATCCATACTACCCAGAGCCATAGCCATAGCCTTAGCAGCAATAGCCATAGCCATAGTAGCCATAGCAATAGCCATAGCGGCCATAGCCATAGGCATAGCAGCCATAGCCATAGCCATAGCCTTAGCAGCAATACCCATTGCCATTGCAGCCATAGCCATAGCCATAGCAGTCTTAGCCATAGCCATAGTCATAGTAGCTATAGCCATAGCCATGACCATAGCAGCCATAGCGATAGTCCTAGCAGCCATAGCCATAGCCATAGCAGCCATAACCATAGCCATTGCAGCCATAGCCATACTCATAGCAGCCATATCCATAGCCATTGCAGCCATAGCCATAGCCATAGCAACCATAGCCATAGCCATTGCAGCCATAGCAATAGCCATAGCAGTCATTGCGATAGTCATACCAGCCATAGCCATAGCCACACCAGCCATAGCCTTAGCCATGGCCATAGCAGGCATAGCTGTAGGCATAGCAGCCATAGCAACAGCCATAGCAGCCATAGCGATAGTCATAGCAGCCATAGTCATAGCCATAGTCATTGCAGCCATAGCCATGGCCATAGCAACCATAGCAATAGCCATAGCAGCCATAGCGATAGCCATAGCAGCCATAGCCATAGCCATAGTCATGCACCCCTAGCCATGGCCATAGCAACCTTAGCCATAGCCATAGCATCCATAGCCATAGCCATAGCAGCCATAGACATAAACATAGCAATAGTCATAGCGGGCATAGCCATAGCCATAGGAGCCATAGCAGCCATAGCCATAGCCATAGCCATAGCAGCCATAGCCATAGCCATACCAGACAGAGCAACCATAGCCATAGTCATGGCCTTAGTAGCCATAGCTATACGCATAGCAGCCATAGCCACAGCCATAGCAGCCATAGCGATAGTCATAGCAGCCATAGCCATAGCCATAGACATTGCAGCCATAGCCATGGCCACAGCAACCATAGCCATAGCCATAGCAGCCATAGCGATAGCCATAGCAGCCATAGCCATAGCCACAGCAGCCATAGACATAGCCATAGCCATAGTAGCCATACCCACAGCCATAGCGGCCATAGCCATAGCCATAGGAGCCATAGCAGTCATAACGATAGCCATAGCCATAGCAGCCATAGCCATAGCCATAGCCGCCATAGCCATAGCCATAGCAGCCATAGCCATAGCCATAGCAGCCATAGCCATAGCCATAGTAGCCTTAGCCATAGCCATACTAACCATAACCAAAGCTATAGAAGCCATAGCCATAGCAGCCATAGCAATAGGCATAGCCATAGCAGCCATAGCCATAGCCATAGCCATAGTAGTCATAGCCATAGCCATACTAGGCATAGCCATAGCCTTAGCCATAGCAACCATAGCCATAGCCATAGCAGCCATAGCCATAGCCATAGCAGCCATAGCCATAGCCATAGCCTTAGCAGCAATAGCCATAGCCATAGCAGCCATAGCCATATCCATACTAGCCATAGCCATAGCCATAGCTTTAGCAGCAATAGCCATAGCCATTGCAGCCATAGCCATAGCCATAGCAGACTTGGCCATAGCCATAGCCATAGCAGCCATAGCCATAGCCATAGCCATAGCAGCTATAGCCATAGCCATAACAGCCATAGCCATACCAGCCATAGCCATAGCCTTAGCCATAGCAGCCATAGCCATAGCCATAGCAGCCATAGCCATAGCCATAGCAGCCATAACCATATCCATACTAGCCATAGCCAAAGCTGTAGAAGCTATAGCCAAGGCTATAGAAGCCATAGCCATAGCAGCCATAGCCATAGCCATAGCCATAGCAGCCATAGCCATAGCCATAGCAGCCATAGCCCTAGTCATAGGAGCCATAGCCATAGCCATAGCAGCCATAGCCATAGCTATAGCAGCCATAGCCATAGCCTTAGTCATAGTAGCCATAGCCACAGCCATGGCCATAGCAGTCATAGCAATAGTCATAGCAGCCATAGCCATAGCCATAGTCATTGCAGCCATAGCCATGGCCACAGCAACCATAGCCATAGCCATAGCAGCCACAGCCATAGCCATAGCAGCCATAGCCATAACCATAGCCATAGAGGCCATAGCCATAGAAGCCATAACCATTGCCATAGCCATAGCAATCATAGGCAAAGCCATAGCCACTGTAGCCATAGCCATAGCCATATCAGACATAGCCATAGCCATAGCCATAGCAGCCATAGCGATATTCATAGCAGCCATAGCCATAGCCATACCAGCCATAGCCATACCAGCCATAGCCATAGCCATAGCGGCCATAGCAAAAGCCTCAGCCATAGCAACCATAGCCATAGTCATAGCAGCCATAGCCATAGCCATAGCACCCATAGACATAGCCATAGACATAGTAGCCATAGCCATAGCCATAGCAGCCATAGCCATAGCAGCCATAGCCATAGCAGCCATAACCATAGCAGCCATAGCCATAGCCATAGCAGCCATAACCATATCCATACTAGCCATAGCCAAAGCTATAGAAGCCATAGCCATAGCAGCCATAGCTATAGCCATAGCCATAGCCATAGCTGCCATAGCCATAGCCGTAGCCATTGTAGCCATAGCCATAGTCATACTAGGCATAGCCATAGCCATAGCAGCCATAGCCAGAGCCGTAGCATCCATAGGCCTAGCCATAGCAGCCATAGCCATAGCCATAGCAGCCTTAGCCATAGCCATAGCCATAGCAGCCTTAGCCATAGCCATAGCCATAGTACCGATAGCCATAGCCATAGCAGCCTTAGCCATAGCCATAGCACCCATAGCGATAGCCATAGCAGCCATAGCCATAGCAGCCATTGCCATAGCAGCCATAGCCATAGAGATAGCAGCTATAGCCATAGCCAAAGCAGCCATAGCGATAGCCATAGCGGCCGTAGCCATGGCCACAGCCATAGCAGCCAGAGCCTTAGCCATAGCACACATAGTCATTTGTATAGCCAAAGCATCCGTAGCCATAGCCATTGCCATAGCCATAGCCATAGCAACCATAGCGATAGCCATAGCAGCCATAGCCATAGCCATAGCAGCCATAGACATAGCCATAGCCATAGTAGCCATACCCACAGCCATAGCGGCCATAGCCATAGCCATAGGAGCCATAGCAGTCATAACGATAGCCATAGACATAGCAGCCATAGCCATAGCCATAGCCGCCATAGCCATAGCCATAGCAGCCATAGCCATAGCCATAGCAGCCATAGCCATAGCCATAGTAGCCTTAGCCATAGCCATACTAGCCATAGCCAAAGCTATAGAAGCCATAGCCATAGCAGCCATAGCAATAGCCATAGCCATAGCAGCCATAGCCATAGCCATAGCCATAGTAGTCATAGCCATAGCCATACTAGGCATAGCCATAGCCTTAGCCATAGCAACCATAGCCATAGCCATAGCAGCCATAGCCATAGCCATAGCAGCCATAGCCATAGCCATAGCCTTAGCAGCAATAGCCATAGCCATAGCAGCCATAGCCATATCCATGCTAGCCATAGCCATAGCCATAGCTTTAGCAGCAATAGCCATAGCCATTGCAGCCATAGCCATAGCCATAGCAGCCTTAGCCATAGCCATAGTCATAGTAGCTATAGCCATAGCGATGGCCATAGCAGCCATAGCGATAGTTATAGCAGCCATAGCCATAGCCATAGCAGGCATAACCATAGCCATAGCAGCCATAGCCATACTCATAGCAGCCATAGCCATAGCCATTGCTGCCATAGCCATAGCCATAGCAACCATAGCCATAGCCATAGCAGCCATAGCCACACTCATAGCAGCCATAGCCATAGCCATAGCAACCATAGCCATAGCCATAGCAGCCATAGCCATAGCCATAGCAGCCATAGCCATAGCTATAGCAGCCATAGCCATAGCCATAGCAGCCATAGCCATAGCTATAGCAGCCATAGCCATAGCAGCCATAGCCATAGCCATAGTCATAGCAGCCATAGCCATAGCCATAGTCATAGTAGCCATAGCCATAGCCATGGCCATAGCAGCCATAGCGATAGTCATAGCAGCCATAGCCATGGCCATAGCAGCCATAGCCATAGCCATAGCAGCCATAGCCATACTCATAGCAGCCATAGCCATAGCCATAGCAACCGTAGCCATAGCCATAGCAGCCATAGCCATATCCATACTAGCCATAGCCATAGCCATAGCCTTAGCAGCAATATCCATAGCTATAGCAGCCACAGCCATAGCCATAGCAGCCATAGCCATAGCCATAGCCATAGCAGCCATAGCCATAGCCATAGCAGCCATAGCCCTAGTCATAGGAGCCATAGCCATTGCATTAGCAGCCATAGCTATAGCTATAGCAGCCATAGCCATAGCAGCCTTAGCCATAGCTATACCAGACAGAGCCATAGCTATACCAGCCATAGCCATAGCCATAGCAACCATAGCCATAGCCATAGCCATAGCCATAGCAGCCATAGCCATAGCCATAGTCATTGCAGCCATAGCCATGTCCACAGCAACCATAGCCATAGCCATAGCAGCCATAGCGATAGCCATAGCAGCCATAGCCATAGCCACAGCAGCCATAGACATAGCCATAGCCATAGTAGCCATAGCCACAGCCATAGCGGACATAGCCATAACTACAGCCATAGCAGCCATAGCCATAGCCATAGCCATAGCAGACATAGCCATAGCCATAGCAGCCATAGCCATAGCCATAGCAGTCATAGCCATAGCGATAGCAGCCATAGCGATAGTCATAGCAGACGCAGCCACAGCTATAACAGCGATAGTCGTAGCCATAGCAGCCATAGCAGCCATAGCCATAACCATAGCCATAGAAGCCATAGCCGTAGCAGCCATAGCCATAGCCATAGCCATAGCAGCCATAGCCATAGCCATAGCAGCCATAGCCCTAGTCATAGGAGCCATAGCCATTGCCTTAGCAGCCATAGCTATAGCTATAGCAGCCATAGCCATAGCAGCCTTAGCCATAGCTATACCAGACAGAGCCATAGCAATAGCCATAGCAGCCACAGCGATAGTCATAGCAGCCACAGCCACAGCTATAACAGCCATAGTGGTAGCCATAGCAGCCATAGCAGCCATAGCCATAACCATAGCCATAGAAGCCATAGCCGTAGCAGCCATAGCCATAGCGATAGCAGCCATAGACATAGCCATAGCCATAGTAGCCATAGCAATAGCCATAGCGGCCATAGCCATAGCCATAGGAGCCATAGCAGCCATAACCATAGCCATAGCCATAGCAGACAGAGCCATAGCCATAGCCATAGCAGCCATAGCCATAGCCATAGCAACCACAGCCATAGCCATAGCAGCCATAGCCATAGCCATAGCCATAGCAGCCATAGCCATAGCCATAGCAGCCATAGCCATAGCCATAGCCATAGTAGCCATAGCCATAGCCATACTAGGCATAGCCATAGCCTTAGCCATAGCAACCATAGCCATAGCCAAAGCAGCCATAGCCATAGCCATAGCAGCCATAGCCATAGCCATAGCCTTAGCAGCAATAGCCATAGCCATAGCAGCCATAGCCATATCCATACTACCCAGAGCCATAGCCATAGCCTTAGCAGCAATAGCCATAGCCATAGTAGCCATAGCAATAGCCATAGCGGCCATAGCCATAGCCATAGGAGCCATAGCAGCCATAACCATAGCCATAGCCATAGCAGACAGAGCCATAGCCATAGCCATAGCAGCCATAGCCATAGCCATAGCAACCACAGCCATAGCCATAGCAGCCATAGCCATAGCCATAGCCATAGCAGCCATAGCCATAGCCATAGCAGCCATAGCCATAGCCATAGCCATAGTAGCCATAGCCATAGCCATACTAGGCATAGCCATAGCCTTAGACATAGCAACCATAGCCATAGCCAAAGCAGCCATAGCCATAGCCATAGCAGCCATAGCCATAGCCATAGCCTTAGCAGCAATAGCCATAGCCATAGCAGCCATAGCCATATCCATACTACCCAGAGCCATAGCCATAGCCTTAGCAGCAATAGCCATAGCCATTGCAGCCATTGCCATAGCCATAGCAGCCTTAGCCATAGCCATAGTCATAGTAGCTATAGTCATAGCCATGGCCATAGCAGCCATAGCGATAGTCCTAGCAGCCATAGCCATAGCCATAGCAGCCATAACCATAGCCATTGCAGCCATAGCCACACTCATAGCAGCCATAGCCATAGCCATTGCAGCCATAGCCATAGCCATAGCAACCATAGCCATAGCCATAGCAGCCATAGCCATACCCATAGCAGTCATAGCCATAGCCATAGCCATAGCAGCCATAGCCATAGCCTTAGTCATAGGTGCCATAGCCATAGCCATGGCCATAGCAGTCATAGCAATAGTCATAGCAGCCATAGCCATAGCCATAGTCATTGCAGCCATAGCCATGGCCACAGCAACCATAGCCATAGCCATAGCAATCATAGCGATAGCCATAGCAGCCATAGCCATAGCCATAGCAGCCATAGCCATATCCATACTAGCCATAGCCATAGCCATAGCCTTAGCAGCAATAGCCATAGCTATAGCAGCCACAGACATAGCCAAGGCAGCCATAGCCATAACCATAGCCATAGAGGCCATAGCCATAGCAGCCATAACCATTGCCATAGCCATAGCAGTCATAGGCATAGCCATAGCCACAGTAGCCATAGCCATAGCCATAGCAGCCATAGCCATAGCCATGGCAGTCATAGCCATACTCATAGCAGCCATAGCCATAGCCATAGCAACCATAGCCATAGCCATAGCAGCCATAGCCAAAGCCATAGCAGCCATAGCCGTAGCTATAGCCGCCATAGCCATTGCAGCCATAGCCATAGTCATAGCAGCCACAGCCATAGCCATAGCAGCCATAGCCATAACCATAGCCATAGAGGCCATAGCCATAGAAGCCATAACCATTGCCATAGCCATAGCAATCATAGGCAAAGCCATAGCCACTGTAGCCATAGCCATAGCCATATCAGACATAGCCATAGCCATAGCCATAGCAGCCATAGCGATATTCATAGCAGCCATAGCCATAGCCATACCAGCCATAGCCATACCAGCCATAGCCATAGCCTTAGCCGTAGCAGCCATAGCCATAGCCATAGCAGCCATAGCCATAGCCATAGCAGCCATAGCCATAGCCATAGCAGCCATAACCATATCCATACTAGCCATAGCCAAAGCTGTAGAAGCCGTAGCCAAAGCTATAGAAGCCATAGCCATAGCAGCCATAGCCATAGCCATAGCCATAGCAGCCATAGCCATAGCCATAGCCATAGCAGCCATAGCCATAGCCATAGCAGCCATAGCCCTAGTCATAGGAGCCATAGCCATAGCCTTAGCAGCCATAGCCCTAGTCATAGGAGCCATAGCCATAGCCTTAGCAGCCATAGCTATAGCTATAGCAGCCATAGCCATAGCTATAGCCGCCATAGCCATAGCAGCCATATCCATAGCCATAGCCATAGTAGCCATAGCCAAGGCCATACTAGGCATAGCCATAGCCTTAGCCATAGCAACCATAGCCATAGCCATAGCAGCCATAGCCATAGGCATAGCAGCCATAGCCATAGCCATAGCCTTAGCAGCAATACAAATTGCCATTGCAGCCATAGCCATAGCCATAGCAGTCTTAGCCATAGCCATAGTCATAGTAGCTATAGCCATAGCCATGGCCATAGCAGCCATAGCGATAGTCCTAGCAGCCATAGCCATAGCCATAGCAGCCATAACCATAGCCATTGCAGCCATAGCCATACTCATAGCAGCCATATCCATAGCCATTGCAGCCATAGCCATAGCCATAGCAACCATAGCCATAGCCATTGCAGCCATAGCAATAGCCATAGCAGTCATTGCGATAGTCATACCAGCCATAGCCATAGCCACACCAGCCATAGCCTTAGCCATGGCCATAGCAGGCATAGCTGTAGGCATAGCAGCCATAGCAACAGCCATAGCAACCACAGCCATAGCCATAGCAGCCATAGCCATAGCCATAGCCATAGCAGCCATAGCCATAGCCATAGCAGCCATAGCCATAGCCATAGCCATAGTAGCCATAGCCATAGCCATACTAGGCATAGCCATAGCCTTAGCCATAGCAACCATAGCCATAGCCAAAGCAGCCATAGCCATAGCCATAGCAGCCATAGCCATAGCCATAGCCTTAGCAGCAATAGCCATAGCCATAGCAGCCATAGCCATATCCATACTACCCAGAGCCATAGCCATAGCCTTAGCAGCAATAGCCATAGCCATAGTAGCCATAGCAATAGCCATAGCGGCCATAGCCATAGCCATAGGAGCCATAGCAGCCATAACCATAGCCATAGCCATAGCAGACAGAGCCATAGCCATAGCCATAGCAGCCATAGCCATAGCCATAGCAACCACAGCCATAGCCATAGCAGCCATAGCCATAGCCATAGCCATAGCAGCCATAGCCATAGCCATAGCAGCCATAGCCATAGCCATAGCCATAGTAGCCATAGCCATAGCCATACTAGGCATAGCCATAGCCTTAGACATAGCAACCATAGCCATAGCCAAAGCAGCCATAGCCATAGCCATAGCAGCCATAGCCATAGCCATAGCCTTAGCAGCAATAGCCATAGCCATAGCAGCCATAGCCATATCCATACTACCCAGAGCCATAGCCATAGCCTTAGCAGCAATAGCCATAGCCATTGCAGCCATTGCCATAGCCATAGCAGCCTTAGCCATAGCCATAGTCATAGTAGCTATAGTCATAGCCATGGCCATAGCAGCCATAGCGATAGTCCTAGCAGCCATAGCCATAGCCATAGCAGCCATAACCATAGCCATTGCAGCCATAGCCACACTCATAGCAGCCATAGCCATAGCCATTGCAGCCATAGCCATAGCCATAGCAACCATAGCCATAGCCATAGCAGCCATAGCCATACCCATAGCAGTCATAGCCATAGCCATAGCCATAGCAGCCATAGCCATAGCCTTAGTCATAGGTGCCATAGCCATAGCCATGGCCATAGCAGTCATAGCAATAGTCATAGCAGCCATAGCCATAGCCATAGTCATTGCAGCCATAGCCATGGCCACAGCAACCATAGCCATAGCCATAGCAATCATAGCGATAGCCATAGCAGCCATAGCCATAGCCATAGCAGCCATAGCCATATCCATACTAGCCATAGCCATAGCCATAGCCTTAGCAGCAATAGCCATAGCTATAGCAGCCACAGACATAGCCAAGGCAGCCATAGCCATAACCATAGCCATAGAGGCCATAGCCATAGCAGCCATAACCATTGCCATAGCCATAGCAGTCATAGGCATAGCCATAGCCACAGTAGCCATAGCCATAGCCATAGCAGCCATAGCCATAGCCATGGCAGTCATAGCCATACTCATAGCAGCCATAGCCATAGCCATAGCAACCATAGCCATAGCCATAGCAGCCATAGCCAAAGCCATAGCAGCCATAGCCGTAGCTATAGCCGCCATAGCCATTGCAGCCATAGCCATAGTCATAGCAGCCACAGCCATAGCCATAGCAGCCATAGCCATAACCATAGCCATAGAGGCCATAGCCATAGAAGCCATAACCATTGCCATAGCCATAGCAATCATAGGCAAAGCCATAGCCACTGTAGCCATAGCCATAGCCATATCAGACATAGCCATAGCCATAGCCATAGCAGCCATAGCGATATTCATAGCAGCCATAGCCATAGCCATACCAGCCATAGCCATACCAGCCATAGCCATAGCCTTAGCCGTAGCAGCCATAGCCATAGCCATAGCAGCCATAGCCATAGCCATAGCAGCCATAGCCATAGCCATAGCAGCCATAACCATATCCATACTAGCCATAGCCAAAGCTGTAGAAGCCGTAGCCAAAGCTATAGAAGCCATAGCCATAGCAGCCATAGCCATAGCCATAGCCATAGCAGCCATAGCCATAGCCATAGCCATAGCAGCCATAGCCATAGCCATAGCAGCCATAGCCCTAGTCATAGGAGCCATAGCCATAGCCTTAGCAGCCATAGCCCTAGTCATAGGAGCCATAGCCATAGCCTTAGCAGCCATAGCTATAGCTATAGCAGCCATAGCCATAGCTATAGCCGCCATAGCCATAGCAGCCATATCCATAGCCATAGCCATAGTAGCCATAGCCAAGGCCATACTAGGCATAGCCATAGCCTTAGCCATAGCAACCATAGCCATAGCCATAGCAGCCATAGCCATAGGCATAGCAGCCATAGCCATAGCCATAGCCTTAGCAGCAATACAAATTGCCATTGCAGCCATAGCCATAGCCATAGCAGTCTTAGCCATAGCCATAGTCATAGTAGCTATAGCCATAGCCATGGCCATAGCAGCCATAGCGATAGTCCTAGCAGCCATAGCCATAGCCATAGCAGCCATAACCATAGCCATTGCAGCCATAGCCATACTCATAGCAGCCATATCCATAGCCATTGCAGCCATAGCCATAGCCATAGCAACCATAGCCATAGCCATTGCAGCCATAGCAATAGCCATAGCAGTCATTGCGATAGTCATACCAGCCATAGCCATAGCCACACCAGCCATAGCCTTAGCCATGGCCATAGCAGGCATAGCTGTAGGCATAGCAGCCATAGCAACAGCCATAGCAGCCATAGCGATAGTCATAGCAGCCATAGTCATAGCCATAGTCATTGCAGCCATAGCCATGGCCATAGCAACCATAGCAATAGCCATAGCAGCCATAGCGATAGCCATAGCAGCCATAGCCATAGCCATAGTCATGCACCCCTAGCCATGGCCATAGCAACCTTAGCCATAGCCATAGCATCCATAGCCATAGCCATAGCAGCCATAGACATAAACATAGCAATAGTCATAGCGGGCATAGCCATAGCCATAGGAGCCATAGCAGCCATAGCCATAGCCATAGCCATAGCAGCCATAGCCATAGCCATACCAGACAGAGCAACCATAGCCATAGTCATGGCCTTAGTAGCCATAGCTATACGCATAGCAGCCATAGCCACAGCCATAGCAGCCATAGCGATAGTCATAGCAGCCATAGCCATAGCCATAGACATTGCAGCCATAGCCATGGCCACAGCAACCATAGCCATAGCCATAGCAGCCATAGCGATAGCCATAGCAGCCATAGCCATAGCCACAGCAGCCATAGACATAGCCATAGCCATAGTAGCCATACCCACAGCCATAGCGGCCATAGCCATAGCCATACGAGCCATAGCAGTCATAACGATAGCCATAGCCATAGCAGCCATAGCCATAGCCATAGCCGCCATAGCCATAGCCATAGCAGCCATAGCCATAGCCATAGCAGCCATAGCCATAGCCATAGTAGCCTTAGCCATAGCCATACTAGCCATAACCAAAGCTATAGAAGCCATAGCCATAGCAGCCATAGCAATAGGCATAGCCATAGCAGCCATAGCCATAGCCATAGCCATAGTAGTCATAGCCATAGCCATACTAGGCATAGCCATAGCCTTAGCCATAGCAACCATAGCCATAGCCATAGCAGCCATAGCCATAGCCATAGCAGCCATAGCCATAGCCATAGCCTTAGCAGCAATAGCCATAGCCATAGCAGCCATAGCCATATCCATACTAGCCATAGCCATAGCCATAGCTTTAGCAGCAATAGCCATAGCCATTGCAGCCATAGCCATAGCCATAGCAGACTTAGCCATAGCCATAGCCATAGCAGCCATAGCCATAGCCATAGCCATAGCAGCTACAGCCATAGCCATAACAGCCATAGCCATACCAGCCATAGCCATAGCCTTAGCCATAGCAGCCATAGCCATAGCCATAGCAGCCATAGCCATAGCCATAGCAGCCATAACCATATCCATACTAGCCATAGCCAAAGCTGTAGAAGCTATAGCCAAGGCTATAGAAGCCATAGCCATAGCAGCCATAGCCATAGCCATAGCCATAGCAGCCATAGCCATAGCCATAGCAGCCATAGCCCTAGTCATAGGAGCCATAGCCATAGCCATAGCAGCCATAGCCATAGCTATAGCAGCCATAGCCATAGCCTTAGTCATAGTAGCCATAGCCACAGCCATGGCCATAGCAGTCATAGCAATAGTCATAGCAGCCATAGCCATAGCCATAGTCATTGCAGCCATAGCCATGGCCACAGCAACCATAGCCATAGCCATAGCAGCCGCAGCCATAGCCATAGCAGCCATAGCCATAACCATAGCCATAGAGGCCATAGCCATAGAAGCCATAACCATTGCCATAGCCATAGCAATCATAGGCAAAGCCATAGCCACTGTAGCCATAGCCATAGCCATATCAGACATAGCCATAGCCATAGCCATAGCAGCCATAGCGATATTCATAGCAGCCATAGCCATAGCCATACCAGCCATAGCCATACCAGCCATAGCCATAGCCATAGCGGCCATAGCAAAAGCCTCAGCCATAGCAACCATAGCCATAGTCATAGCAGCCATAGCCATAGCCATAGCACCCATAGACATAGCCATAGACATAGTAGCCATAGCCATAGCCATAGCAGCCATAGCCATAGCAGCCATAGCCATAGCCATAGCAGCCATAGCCATAGCCATAGTAGCCTTAGCCATAGCCATACTAGCCATAGCCAAAGCTATAGAAGCCATAGCCATAGCAGCCATAGCAATAGCCATAGCCATAGCAGCCATAGCCATAGCCATAGCCATAGTAGTCATAGCCATAGCCATACTAGGCATAGCCATAGCCTTAGCCATAGCAACCATAGCCATAGCCATAGCAGCCATAGCCATAGCCATAGCAGCCATAGCCATAGCCATAGCCTTAGCAGCAATAGCCATAGCCATAGCAGCCATAGCCATATCCATGCTAGCCATAGCCATAGCCATAGCTTTAGCAGCAATAGCCATAGCCATTGCAGCCATAGCCATAGCCATAGCAGCCTTAGCCATAGCCATAGTCATAGTAGCTATAGCCATAGCGATGGCCATAGCAGCCATAGCGATAGTTATAGCAGCCATAGCCATAGCCATAGCAGGCATAACCATAGCCATAGCAGCCATAGCCATACTCATAGCAGCCATAGCCATAGCCATTGCTGCCATAGCCATAGCCATAGCAACCATAGCCATAGCCATAGCAGCCATAGCCACACTCATAGCAGCCATAGCCATAGCCATAGCAACCATAGCCATAGCCATAGCAGCCATAGCCATAGCCATAGCAGCCATAGCCATAGCTATAGCAGCCATAGCCATAGCCATAGCAGCCATAGCCATAGCTATAGCAGCCATAGCCATAGTAGCCATAGCCATAGCCATGGCCATAGCAGCCATAGCGATAGTCATAGCAGCCATAGCCATGGCCATAGCAGCCATAGCCATAGCCATAGCAGCCATAGCCATACTCATAGCAGCCATAGCCATAGCCATAGCAACCGTAGCCATAGCCATAGCAGCCATAGCCATATCCATACTAGCCATAGCCATAGCCATAGCCTTAGCAGCAATATCCATAGCTATAGCAGCCACAGCCATAGCCATAGCAGCCATAGCCATAGCCATAGCCATAGCAGCCATAGCCATAGCCATAGCAGCCATAGCCCTAGTCATAGGAGCCATAGCCATTGCATTAGCAGCCATAGCTATAGCTATAGCAGCCATAGCCATAGCAGCCTTAGCGATAGCTATACCAGACAGAGCCATAGCTATACCAGCCATAGCCATAGCCATAGCAACCATAGCCATAGCCATAGCCATAGCCATAGCAGCCATAGCCATAGCCATAGTCATTGCAGCCATAGCCATGTCCACAGCAACCATAGCCATAGCCATAGCAGCCATAGCGATAGCCATAGCAGCCATAGCCATAGCCACAGCAGCCATAGACATAGCCATAGCCATAGTAGCCTTAGCCACAGCCATAGCGGCCATAGCCATAGCCATAGGAGCCATAGCAGTCATAAGGGTAGCCATAGCCATAGCAGCCATAGCCATAGCCATAGCCGCCATAGCCATAGCCATAGCAGCCATAGCCATAGCCTTAGCAGCCATAGCCATAGCAGGCACCGCCATAGCCATAGCAGCCATAGCCATTACCATAGCCATAGAGGCCATAGCCATAGCAGCCATAGCGATAGTCCTAGCAGCTATAGCCATAGCCATAGCAGCCATAACCATAGCCATTGCAGCCGTAGCCATACTCATAGCAGCCATAGCCATAGCCATTGCAGCCATAGCCAAAGCCATACCAGCCATAGCCATAGCTATAGCCGCCATAGCCATTGCAGCCATAGCCATAGCCATAGCAGCCATAGCCATAGCCATAGCAGCCACAGCCAGAGCCATAGCATCCATAGCCCTAGCCAAAGCAGCCATCGCCATAGCCATGGCAGGCATAACCATATCCATACCAGCTATAGCCAAAGCTATAGAAGCCATAGCCATAGCAGCCATAGCAATAGCCATAGCCATAGCAGCCATAGCCATAGGCATAGCCATAGTCGCCATAGCCATGGCCATACTAGGCATAGCCATAGCCATAGTCATTGCAGCCATAGCCATGGCCATAGCCACCATAGCCATAGCCATAGCAGCCATAGCGATAGCCATAGAAGCCATAGCCATAGTCATGCAGCCGTAGCCATGGCCGTAGCAACCATAGCCATAGCCATAGCAGCAATAGCGATAGCCATAGAATCCATAGCCATAGCCACAGCAGCCATAGACATAGCCATAGCCATAGTAGCCATAGCAATAGCCATAGCGGCCATAGCCGTAGCCATAGGAGCCATAGCAGCCATAGCCATAGCCATAGCCATAGCAGCCATAGCCATAGCCATACCAGACAGAGCAACCATAGCCATAGTCATGGCCTTAGTAGCCATAGCTATACGCATAGCAGCCATAGCCATAGCCATAGCAGCCATAGCGATAGTCAATGCAGCCATAGCCATAGCCATAGTCATTGCAGCCATAGCCATGGCCACAGCAACCCTAGCCATAGCCATAGCAGCCATAGCGATAGCCATAGCAGCCATAGCCATAGCCACAGCAGCCATAGACATAGCCATAGCCATAGTAGCCATAGCCACAGCCATAGCGGACATAGCCATAACTACAGCCATAGCAGCCATAGCCATAGCCATAGCCATAGCAGACATAGCCATAGCCATAGCAGCCATAGCCATAGCCATAGCAGTCATAGCCATAGCGATAGCAGCCATAGCGATAGTCATAGCAGACGCAGCCACAGCTATAACAGCGATAGTCGTAGCCATAGCAGCCATAGCAGCCATAGCCATAACCATAGCCATAGAAGCCATAGCCATAGCAGCCATAGCAATAGCCATAGCAGTCATTGCGATAGTCATACCAGCCATAGCTATATCCACACCAGCCATAGCCATAGCCATGGCCATAGCAGTCATAGCTATAGGCATAGCAGCCATAGCCACAGCCATAGCAGTCATAGCGACAGTCATAGCAGCCATAGCCATAGCCATAGTCAATGCAGCCATAGCCATGGCCATAGCAACCATAGCCATAGCCATAGCAGCCATAGCGATAGCCATAGCAGCCATAGCCATAGCCATAGTCATGCAGCCATAGCCATGGCCATGGCCATAGCAGCCATAGCTATAGGCATAGAAGCCACAGCCACAGCCATAGCAGCCACAGCGATAGTCATAGCAGCCATAGCCATAGCCATAGCCATTGCAACCATAGCCATAGCCATAGTCATGCAGCCATAGCCATGGCCATAGCAACCATAGCCATAGCCATAGCAGCCATGGCGATAGCCATAGCAACCATAGCCATAGCCATAGCAGCCATAGCGATAGCCATAGCAGCCATAGCCATAGCCATAGCAGCCATAGACGTAGCCATAGCCATAGTAGCCATAGCCATAGCCATAGCGGGCACAGCCATAGCCATAGGAGCCGTAGCAGCCATAACGATAGCCATAGCTATAGCAGCCATAGCCATAGCCATAGCCGCCATAGCAAAAGCCTCAGCCATAGCAACCATAGCCATAGTCATAGCAGCCATAGCCATAGCCATAGCACCCATAGACATAGCCATAGACATAGTAGCCATAGCCATAGCCATAGCAGCCATAGCCATAGCAGCCATAGCCGTAGCAGCCATAGCCATAGCAGCCATAGCCATAGCCATAGCAGCCTTAGCCATAGCCATAGCCATAGTACCAATAGCCATAGCCATAGCAGCCATAGCCATAGCAGCCACAGCCACAGCCATAGCAGCCATAGCGATAGTCATAGCAGCCATAGTCATAGCCATAGTCATTGCAGCCATAGCCATGGGCATAGCAACCATAGCCATAGCCATAGCAGCCATAGCGATAGCCATAGAAGCCATAGATATAGCCATAGTCATGCAGCCATAGCCATGGCCATAGCGACCATAGCCATAGCCATAGCAGCAATAGCGATAGCCATAGCAGCCATAGCCATAGCCATAGTAGCCTTAGCCATAGCCATACTAGCCATAGCCAAAGCTATAGAAGCCATAGCCATAGCAGCCATAGCAATAGCCATAGCCATAGCAGCCATAGCCATAGCCATAGCCATAGTAGACATAGCCATAGCCATACTAGGCATAGCCATAGCCTTAGCCATAGCAACCATAGCCATAGCCATAGCAGCCATAGCCATAGCCATAGCAGCCATAGCCATAGCCATAGCCTTAGCAGCAATAGCCATAGCCATAGCAGCCATAGCCATATCCATGCTAGCCATAGCCATAGCCATAGCTTTAGCAGCAATAGCCATAGCCATTGCAGCCATAGCCATAGCCATAGCAGCCTTAGCCATAGCCATAGTCATAGTAGCTATAGCCATAGCGATGGCCATAGCAGCCATAGCGATAGTTATAGCAGCCATAGCCATAGCCATAGCAGGCATAACCATAGCCATAGCAGCCATAGCCATACTCATAGCAGCCATAGCCATAGCCATTGCTGCCATAGCCATAGCCATAGCAACCATAGCCATAGCCATAGCAGCCATAGCCACACTCATAGCAGCCATAGCCATAGCCATAGCAACCATAGCCATAGCCATAGCAGCCATAGCCATAGCCATAGCAGCCATAGCCATAGCTATAGCAGCCATAGCCATAGCCATAGCAGCCATAGCCATAGCTATAGCAGCCATAGCCATAGCAGCCATAGCCATAGCCATAGTCATAGCAGCCATAGCCATAGCCATAGTCATAGTAGCCATAGCCATAGCCATGGCCATAGCAGCCATAGCGATAGTCATAGCAGCCATAGCCATGGCCATAGCAGCCATAGCCATAGCCATAGCAGCCATAGCCATACTCATAGCAGCCATAGCCATAGCCATTGCAGCCATAGCCATAGCCATAGCAACCATAGCCATAGTCATAGCAGCCACAGCCATAGCCATAGCAGACATAGCCATAACCATAGCCATTGAGGCCATAGCCATAGCAGCCATAACCATTGCCATCGCCATAGCAGTCATAGGCATAGCCATAGCCACAGTAGCCATAGCCATAGCCATGTCAGACATAGCCATAGCCATAGCCATAGCAGCCATAGCGAAATTCATAGCAGCCATAGCCATAGCCATACCAGCCATAGCCATAGCCTTAGCCATAGCATCCATAGCCATAGCCATAGCAGCCATAGCCATAGCCATAGCAGCCATAGTAGCCATAGTCATAGCCATAGCCATTGCAGCCATAGCCATAGCCATACCAGACAGAGCAACCATAGCCATAGTCATGGCCTTAGTAGCCATAGCTATACGCATAGCAGCCATAGCCACAGCCATAGCAGCCATAGCGATAGTCATAGCAGCCATAGCCATAGCCATAGTCATTGCAGCCATAGCCATGGCCACAGCAACCATAGCCATAGCCATAGCAGCCATAGCGATAGCCATAGCCGCCATAGCCATAGCCACAGCAGCCATAGACATAGCCATAGCCATAGTAGCCATAGCCGCAGCCATAGCGGCCATGGCCATAGGCATAGGAGCCATAGCAGTCATAACGATAGCCATAGCCATAGCAGACATAGCCATAGCCATAGCAGCCATAGCCATAGCCATAGCAGTCATAGCCATAGCGATAGCAGCCATAGCGATAGTCATAGCAGACGCAGCCACAGCTATAACAGCGATAGTCGTAGCCATAGCAGCCATAGCAGCCATAGCCATAACCATAGCCATAGAAGCCGTAGCCATAGCAGCCATAGCCATAGCCATAGTAGCCATAGACATAGCCATAGCAGCCATAGACATAGCCATAGCAGCCATAGACATAGCCATAGACATAGTAGCCATAGCCATAGCCATAGCAGCCATAGCCATAGCAGCCATAGCCATAGCCATAGCAGCCATAACCATATCCATACTAGCCATAGCCAAAGCTATAGAAGCCATAGCCATAGCAGCCATAGCCATAGCCATAGCCATAGCCATAGCTGCCATAGCCATAGCCGTAGCCATTGTAGCCATAGCCATAGCCATACTAGGCATAGTCATAGCCATAGCAGCCATAGCCAGAGCCGTAGCATCCATAGGCCTAGCCATAGCAGCCATAGCCATAGCCATAGCAGCCTTAGCCATAGCCATAGCCATAGCAGCCTTAGCCATAGCCATAGCCATAGTACCGATAGCCATAGCCATAGCAGCCTTAGCCATAGCCATAGCCATAGTACCGATAGCCATAGCCATAGCAGCCTTAGCCATAGCCATAGCACCCATAGCGATAGCCATAGCAGCCATAGCCACAGCAGCCATTGCCATAGCAGCCATAGCCATAGAGATAGCAGCTATAGCCATAGCCAAAGCAGCCATAGCGATAGCCATAGCGGCCGTAGCCATGGCCACAGCCATAGCAGCCAGAGCCTTAGCCATAGCACACATAGTCATTTGTATAGCCAAAGCATCCGTAGCCATAGCCATTGCCATAGCCATAGCCATAGCAGCCATAGCTAAAGGCATAGCAGCCGTAGCCACAGCCATAGCAGCCATAGCGATAGTCATAGCAGCCATAGCGATAGCCATAGCAGCCATAGCCATAGCCACAGCAGCCATAGACATAGCCATAGCAGACATAGCCATTTGTATAGCCAAAGCAGCCGTAGCCATAGCCATAGCCATAGCCATAGCCATATCTATAGCCGCCATAGCCATTGCAGCCATAGCCATAACCATAGCCATAGAGGCCATAGCCATAGAAGCCATAACCATTGCCATAGCCATAGCAGTCATAGGCATAGCCATAGTCACTGTAGCCATAGCCATGGCCATATCAGACATAGCCATAGCCATAGCCATACCAGCCATAGCGATATTCATAGCAGCCATAGCCATAGCCATACCAGCCATAGCCATACCAGCCATAGCCATAGCCTTAGCCATAGCAGCCATAGCCATAGCCATAGCAGCCATAGCCATAGCCATAGCAGCCATAGCCATAGCCATAGCAGCCATAGCCATAGCCATAGCCATAGCAGCCGTAGCCATAGCCATAGCAGCCATAGCCCTAGTCATAGGAGCCATAGCCATAGCCTTAGCAGCCATAGCTATAGCAGCCATAGCCATAGCAGCCTTAGCCATAGCTATACCAGACAGAGCCATAGCAATAGCCATAGCAGCCACAGCGATAGTCATAGCAGCCACAGCCACAGCTATAACAGCCATAGTCGTAGCCATAGCAGCCATAGCAGCCATAGCCATAACCATAGCCATAGAAGCCATAGCCATAGCAGCCATAGCGATAGTCATAGCAGCCATAGCCATAGCCATAGCAGCCATAGCCATAGCCATAGCAGCCATAGCCATACTCATAGCAGCCATAGCCATAGCCATTGCAGCCATAGCCATAGCCATAGCAACCATAGCCATAGTCATAGCAGCCACAGCCATAGCCATAGCAGACATAGCCATAACCATAGCCATTGAGGCCATAGCCATAGCAGCCATAACCATTGCCATCGCCATAGCAGTCATAGGCATAGCCATAGCCACAGTAGCCATAGCCATAGCCATGTCAGACATAGCCATAGCCATAGCCATAGCAGCCATAGCGAAATTCATAGCAGCCATAGCCATAGCCATACCAGCCATAGCCATAGCCTTAGCCATAGCATCCATAGCCATAGCCATAGCAGCCATAGCCATAGCCATAGCAGCCATAGCCATTCTCATAGCAGCCGTAGCCATAGCCATAGCCATAGAGGCCATAGCCATAGCAGCCATAACCATTGCCATCGCCATAGCAGTCATAGGCATAGCCATAGCCACAGTAGCCATAGCCATAGCCATGTCAGACATAGCCATAGCCATAGCCATAGCAGCCATAGCGAAATTCATAGCAGCCATAGCCATAGCCATAGCAGCCATAGCCATAACCATAGCCATAGAGGCCATAGCCATAGCAGCCATAGCGATAGTCCTAGCAGCTATAGCCATAGCCATAGCAGCCATAACCATAGCCATTGCAGCCGTAGCCATACTCATAGCAGCCATAGCCATAGCCAAAGCCATAGCAGCCATAGCCATAGCTATAGCCGCCATAGCCATTGCAGCCATAGCCATAGCCATAGCAGCCATAGCCATAGCCATAGCAGCCACAGCCAGAGCCATAGCATCCATAGCCCTAGCCAAAGCAGCCATAGCCATAGCCATGGCAGGCATAACCATATCCATACTAGCTATAGCCAAAGCTGTAGAAGCCATAGCCATAGCAGCCATAGCAATAGCCATAGCCATAGCAGCCATAGCCATAGGCATAGCCATAGTCGCCATAGCCATGGCCATACTAGGCATAGCCATAGCCATAGTCATTGCAGCCATAGCCATGGCCATAGCAACCATAGCCATAGCCATAGCAGCCATAGCGATAGCCATAGAAGCCATAGCCATAGCCATAGTCATGCAGCCGTAGCCATGGCCGTAGCAACCATAACCATAGCCATAGCAGCAATAGCGATAGCCATAGAATCCATAGCCATAGCCATAGCAGCCATAGACATAGCCATAGCCATAGTAGCCATAGCAATAGCCATAGCGGCCATAGCCGTAGCCATAGGAGCCATTGCAGCCATAGCCATAGCCATAGCCATAGCAGCAATAGCCATAGCCATACCAGACAGAGCAACCATAGCCATAGTCATGGCCTTAGTAGCCATAGCTATACGCATAGCAGCCATAGCCACAGCCATAGCAGCCATAGCGATAGTCAATGCAGCCATAGCCATAGCCATAGTCATTGCAGCCATAGCCATGGCCACAGCAACCCTAGCCATAGCCATAGCAGCCATACCGATAGCCATAGCAGCCATAGCCATAGCCACAGCAGCCATAGACATAGCCATAGCCATAGTAGCCATAGCCACAGCCATAGCGGCCATAGCCATAACTACAGCCATAGCAGCCATAGCCATAGCCATAGCCATAGCAGACATAGCCATAGCCATAGCAGCCATAGCCATAGCCATAGCAGTCATAGCCATAGCGATAGCAGCCATAGCGATAGTCATAGCAGACGCAGCCACAGCTATAACAGCGATAGTCGTAGCCATAGCAGCCATAGCAGCCATAGCCATAACCATAGCTATAGAAGCCATAGCCATAGCAGCCATAGCCATAGCCATAGTAGCCATAGACATGGCCATAGCAGCCATAGACATAGCCATAGTAGCCATAGACATAGCCATAGACATAGTAGCCATAGCCATAGCCATAGCAGCCATAGCCATAGCAGCCATAGCCATAGCAGCCATAGCCATAGCCATAGCAGCCTTAGCCAAAGCCATAGCCATAGTACCAATAGCCATAGCCATTGCAGCCATAGCCATAGCAGCCACAGCCACAGCCATAGCAGCCATAGCCATAACCATAGGAGCCATATCAGCCATAACCATAGCCATAGCCATAGCAGCCATAGCCATAGCCACAGCAGTCATTGCGATAGTCATACCAGCCATAGCCATAGCCACACCAGCCATAGCCATAGCCATGGCCATAGCAGCCATAGGTATAGGCATAGCAGCCATAGCCACAGCCATAGCAGCCATAGCCATAGCCATATCAGACATAGCCATAGCCATAGCCATAGCAGCCATAGCGATATTCATAGCAGCCATAGCCATAGCCATACCAGCCATAGCCATACCAGCCATAGCCATAGCCTTAGCCATAGCAGCCATAGCCATAGCCATAGCAGCCATAGCCATTCTCATAGCAGCCGTAGCCATAGCCATAGCCATAGAGGCCATAGCCATAGAGGCCATAGCCATAGCAGCCATAACCATTGCCATCGCCATAGCAGTCATAGGCATAGCCATAGCCACAGTAGCCATAGCCATAGCCATGTCAGACATAGCTATAGCCATAGCCATAGCAGCCATAGCGAAATTCATAGCAGCCATAGCCATAGCCATAGCAGCCATAGCCATAGCCATGGCCATAGCAGCCATAGCTATAGGCATAGCAGCCATAGCCACAGCCATAGCAGCCATAGCCATAGCCATATCAGACATAGCCATAGCCATAGCCATAGCAGCCATAGCGATATTCATAGCAGCCATAGCCATAGCCACACCAGCCATAGCCATAGCCATGGCCATAGCAGCCATAGCTATAGGCATAGCAGCCATAGCCACAGCCATAGCAGCGATAGCCATAGCCATAGCAGCCTTAGCCACAGCCATAGCCATAGTACCGATAGCCATAGCCATAGCAGCCTTAGCCATAGCCATAGCACCCATAGCGATAGCCATAGCAGCCATAGCCATAGCAGCCATTGCCATAGCAGCCATAGCCATAAAGATAGCAGCTATAGCCATAGCCAAAGCAGCCATAGCGATAGCCATAGCAGCCGTAGCCATGGCCACAGCCATAGCAGCCAGAGCCTTAGCCATAGCAACCATAGCGATAGCCATAGCAGCCATAGCCATAGCCATAGCAGCCATAGCCATAGCCATAGCCATAGCAGCCGTAGCCATAGCCATAGCAGCCATAGCCCTAGTCATAGGAGCCATAGCCATAGCCTTAGCAGCCATAGCTATAGCAGCCATAGCCATAGCAGCCTTAGCCATAGCTATACCAGACAGAGCCATAGCAATAGCCATAGCAGCCACAGCGATAGTCATAGCAGCCACAGCCACAGCTATAACAGCCATAGTCGTAGCCATAGCAGCCATAGCAGCCACAGCCACAGCTATAACAGCCATAGTCGTAGCCATAGCAGCCATAGCAGCCTTAGCCATAGCCATAGCAACCATAGCCATAGTCATAGCAGCCACAGCCATAGCCATAGCAGCCATAGCCATAACCATAGCAACCATAGCCATAGCCATAGCAGCCATAGCCAAAGCCATAGCAGCCATAGCCATAGCTATAGCCGCCATAGCAATAGCCATAGCGGCCATAGCCATAGCCATAGGAGACATAGCAGCCATAACCATAGCCATAGCCATAGCAGCTATAGCCATAGCCATACCAGACAGAGCCATAGCCATAGCCATAGCAGCCATAGCCATACTCATAGCAGCCATAACCATAGCCATTGCAGCCATAGCCATAGCCATAGCAACCATAGCCATAGTCATAGCAGCCACAGCCATAGCCATAGCAGACATAGCCATAACCATAGCCATTGAGGCCATAGCCATAGCAGCCATAACCATTGCCATCGCCATAGCAGTCATAGGCATAGCCATAGCCACAGTAGCCATAGCCATAGCCATGTCAGACATAGCCATAGCCATAGCCATAGCAGCCATAGCGAAATTCATAGCAGCCATAGCCATAGCCATACCAGCCATAGCCATAGCCTTAGCCATAGCATCCATAGCCATAGCCATAGCAGCCATAGCCATAGCCATAGCAGCCATAGTAGACATAGTCATAGCCATAGCCATTGCAGCCATAGCCATAGCCATACCAGCCATAGCCATAGCCTTAGCCATAGCATCCATAGCCATAGCCATAGCAGCCATAGCCATAGCCATAGCAGCCATAGTAGCCATAGTCATAGCCATAGCCATTGCAGCCATAGCCATAGCCATACCAGACAGAGCAACCATAGCCATAGTCATGGCCTTAGTAGCCATAGCTATACGCATAGCAGCCATAGCCACAGCCATAGCAGCCATAGCGATAGTCATAGCAGCCATAGCCATAGCCATAGTCATTGCAGCCATAGCCATGGCCACAGCAACCATAGCCATAGCCATAGCAGCCATAGCGATAGCCATAGCCGCCATAGCCATAGCCACAGCAGCCATAGACATAGCCATAGCCATAGTAGCCATAGCCGCAGCCATAGCAGACATAGTCATTTGTATAGCCAAAGCAGCCGTAGCCATAGCCATAGCAGCCGTAGCCATGGCCACAGCCATAGCAGCCAGAGCCTTAGCCATAGCAGACATAGTCATTTGTATAGCCAAAGCAGACGTAGCCATAGCCATAGCCATAGCCATAGCCATAGCAACCATAGCGATAGCCATAGCAGCCATAGCCATAGCCATAGCAGCCATAGACATAGCCATAGACATAGTAGCCATAGCCATAGCCATAGCAGCCATAGCCATAGCAGCCATAGCCATAGCAGCCATAGCCATAGCCATTGCAGCCTTAGCCAAAGCCATAGCCATAGTACCGATATCCATAGCCGTAGCAGCCATAGCCATAGCAGCCACAGCCACAGCCATAGCAGCCATAGCCATAGCAGCCACAGCCACAGCCATAGCAGCCATAGCCATAAACATAGGAGCCATATCACCCATAACCATAGCCATAGCCATAGCAGCCATAGCAATAGCCATAGCAGCCATTGCGATAGTCATACCAGCCATAGCCATATCCACACCAGCCATAGCCATAGCCATGGCCATAGCAGCCATAGCTATAGGCATAGCAGCCATAGCCACAGCCATAGCAGCCATAGCGATAGTCATAGCAGCCATAGCCATAGCCATAGTCAATGCATCCATAGCCATGGCCATAGCAACCATAGCCATAGCCATAGCAGCCATAGCGATAGCCATAGCAGCCATAGCCATAGCCATAGTCATGCAGCCATAGCCATGGCCATGGCCATAGCAGCCATAGCTATAGGCATAGAAGCCACAGCCACAGCCATAGCAGCCACAGCGATAATCATAGCAGCCATAGCCATAGCCATAGTCATTGCAGCCATAGCCATGGCCATAGCATCCAAAGCCATAGCCATAGCAGCCATAGCGATAGCCATAGCAGCCATAGCCATAGCCATAGTCATGCAGCCATAGCCATGGCCATAGCAACCATAGCCATAGCCATAGCAGCCATAGCGATAGCCATAGCAGCCATAGCCATAGCCATAGCAGCCATAGCCATAGCCATAGCACCCATAGACATAGCCATAGACATAGTAGCCATAGCCATAGCCATAGCAGCCATAGCCATAGCAGCCATAGCCATAGCAGTCATAGCCATAGCAGCCATAGCTATAGCAGCCATAGCCATAGCCATAGCAGCCTTAGCCATAGCCATAGCCATAGTACCAATAGCCATAGCCATTGCAGCCATAGCCATAGCAGCCACAGCCACAGCCATAGCAGCCATAGCCATAAACATAGGAGCCATATCAGCCATAACCATAGCCATAGCCATAGCAGCCATAGCAATAGCCATAGCAGTCATTGCGATAGTCATACCAGCCATAGCCATATCCACACCAGCCATAGCCATAGCCATGGCCATAGCAGCCATAGCTATAGGCATAGCAGCCATAGCCACAGCCATAGCAGCCATAGCGATAGTCATAGCAGCCATAGCCATAGCCATAGTCAATGCAGCCATAGCCATGGCCATAGCAACCATAGCCATAGCCATAGCAGCCATAGCGATAGCCATAGCAGCCATAGCCATAGCCATAGTCATGCAGCCATAGCCATAGCAACCATAGCGATAGCCATAGCAGCCATAGCCATAGCCATAGCAGCCATAGACATAGCCATAGACATAGTAGCCATAGCCATAGCCATAGCAGCCATAGCCATAGCAGCCATAGCCATAGCAGCCATAGCCATAGCCATAGCAGCCTTAGCCAAAGCCATAGCCATAGTACCAATAGCCATAGCCATTGCAGCCATAGCCATAGCAGCCACAGCCACAGCCATAGCAGCCATAGCCATAACCATAGGAGCCATATCAGCCATAACCATAGCCATAGCCATAGCAGCCATAGCAAGAGCCACAGCAGTCATTGCGATAGTCATGCCAGCCATAGCCATAGCCATGGCCATAGCAGCCATAGCTATAGGCATAGCAGCCATAGCCACAGCCATAGCAGCGATAGCCATAGCCATAGCAGCCTTAGCCATAGCTATAGCCATAGTACCGATAGCCATAGCCATAGCAGCCTTAGCCATAGCCATAGCACCCATAGCGATAGCCATAGCAGCCATAGCCATAGCAGCCATTGCCATGGCAGCCATAGCCATAGAGATAGCAGCTATAGCCATAGCCAAAGCAGCCATAGCGATAGCCATAGCAGCCATAGCCATAGCCATAGCAGCCATAGACGTAGCCATAGCCATAGTAGCCATAGCCATAGCCATAGCGGGCACAGCCATAGCCATAGGAGCCATAGCAGCCATAACGATAGCCATAGCTATAGCAGCCATAGCCATAGCCATAGCCGCCATAGCAAAAGCCTCAGCCATAGCAACCATAGCCATAGCCATAGCAGCCATAGCCATAGCCATAGCACCCATAGACATAGCCATAGACATAGTAGCCATAGCCATAGCCATAGCAGTCATAGCCATAGCAGCCATAGCCATAGCAGCCATAACCATAGCAGCCATAGCCATAGCCATAGCAGCCATAACCATATCCATACTAGCCATAGCCAAAGCTATAGAAGCCATAGCCATAGCAGCCATAGGCCTAGCCATAGCAGCCATAGCCATAGCCATAGCAGCCTTAGCCATAGCCATAGCCATAGCAGCCTTAGCCATAGCCATAGCCATAGCAGCCTTAGCCATAGCCATAGCCATAGTACCGATAGCCATAGCCATAGCAGCCTTAGCCATAGCCATAGCACCGATAGCGATAGCCATAGCAGCCATAGCCATAGCAGCCATTGCCATAGCAGCCATAGCCATAGAGATAGCAGCTATAGCCATAGCCAAAGCAGCCATAGCGATAGCCAAAGCAGCCGTAGCCATGGCCACAGCCATATCAGCCAGAGCCTTAGCCATAGCAGACATAGTCATTTGTATAGCCAAAGCATCCGTAGCCATAGCCATTGCCATAGCCATAGCCATAGCAACCATAGCGATAGCCATAGCAGCCATAGCCATAGCCATAGCAGCCATAGCGATAGCCATAGCAGCCATAGCCATAGCCATAGTCATGCAGCCATAGCCATAGCAACCATAGCGATAGCCATAGCAGCCATAGCCATAGCCATAGCAGCCATAGACATAGCCATAGACATAGTAGCCATAGCCATAGCCATAGCAGCCATAGCCATAGCCATAGCAGCCATAGAACTAGTCATAGGAGCCATAGCCACAGCCTTAGCAGCCATAGCCATAGCTATAGCAGCCATAGACATAGCAGCCATAGACATAGCCATAGCCATAGCCATAGCAGACATAGCCATAGCCATAGCAGCCATAGCCAGAGCCATAGCATCCATAGCCCTAGCCAAAGCAGCCATAGCCATAGCCATGGCAGGCATAACCATATCCATACTAGCCATAGCCAAAGCTATAGAAGCCATAGCCATAGCAGCCATAGCAATAGCCATAGCCATAGCAGCCATAGCCATAGCCATAGCCATAGTAGCCATAGCCATAGCCATACTAGGCATAGCCATAGCCTTAGCCATGGCAACCATAGCCATAGCCATAGCAGCCATAGCCATAGCCATAGCAGCCATAGCCATAGCAGCCATAGCCATAGCCATAGCCTTAGCAGCAATAGCCATAGCCATAGCAGCCATAGCCATATCCATACTAGCCATAGCCATAGTCATAGCCTTAGCAGCAATAGCCATAGCCATTACAGACCTAGCCATAGCCATAGTAGCCTTAGCCATAGCCATAGTCATAGTATCTATAGCCATAGCCATGGCCATAGCAGCCATAGTGATAGTCATAGCAGCCACAGCCATAGCCATAGCAGTCATAACCATAGCCATAGCAGCCATAGCCATACTCATAGCAGCCATAGCCATAGCCATTGCAGCCATATCCATAGCCATAGCAACCATAGCTATAGCCATAGCAGCCATAGCCATACTCATAACAGCCATAGCCATAGCCATAGCAACCATACCCATAGCCATAGCAGCCATAGCCTTAGCCATAGCAGCCATAGCCATAGCTATAGCAGTCATAGCCATAGCCATAGCAGCCATAGCCATAGCTATAGCAGCCATAGCCATAGCAGCCATAGCCATAGCCATAGTCATAGCAGCCATAGCCATAGCCATAGTCATAGTAGCCATAGCCATAGCCATGGCCATAGCAGCCATAGCGATAGTCATAGCAGCCATAGCCATAGCCATACCAGCCATAGCCATAGCCATAGCAGCCATAGCCATACTCATAGCAGCCATAGCCATAGCCATAGCAACCATAGCCATAGCCATAGCAGCCATAGCCAAAGCCATAGCAGCCTTAGCCATAGCTATAGCCGCCATAGCCATAGCAGCCATAGCCATAGCCATAGCCATAGCAGCCATAGCCATAGCCGTAGCAGCCATAGCCATACTCATAGCAGCCATAGCAATAGCCATAGCGGCCATAGCCATAGCCATAGGAGCCATAGCAGCCATAACCATAGCCATAGCCATAGCAGCTATAGCCATAGCCATACCAGACAGAGCCATAGCCATAGCCATAGCAGCCATAGCCATAGTCATAGCAACCACAGCCATAGCCATAGCAGCCATAGCCATAGCCATAGCAGCCATAGCGATAGCCATAGCAGCCATAACCATAGCCATAGCCATAGCAGCCATAGCAATAGCCATAGCAGTCATTGTGATAGTCATACCAGCCATAGCCATATCCTCACCAGCCATAGCCATAGCCATGGCCATAGCAGCCATAGCTATAGGCATAGCAGCCATAGCCACAGCCATAGCAGCCATAGCGATAGTCATAGCAGCCACAGCCACAGCCATAGCAGGCACAGCGATAGTCATAGCAGCCATAGCCATAGCCATAGTCATTGCAGCCATAGCCATGGCCATAGCAACCAAAGCCATAGCCATAGCAGCCATAGCGATAGCCATAGCAGCCATAGCCATAGCCATAGCAGCCATAGACGTAGCCATAGCCATAGTAGCCATAGCCATAGCCATAGCGGGCACAGCCATAGCAATAGGAGCCATAGCAGCCATAACGATAGCCATAGCTATAGCAGCCATAGCCATAGCCATAGCCGCCATAGCAAAAGCCTCAGCCATAGCAGCCATAGCTATAGGCATAGCAGCCATAGCCACAGCCATAGCAGCCATAGCGATAGTCATAGCAGCCACAGCCACAGCCATAGCAGGCACAGCGATAGTCATAGCAGCCATAGCCATAGCCATAGTCATTGCAGCCATAGCCATGGCCATAGCAACCAAAGCCATAGCCATAGCAGCCATAGCGATAGCCATAGCAGCCATAGCCATTGCCATAGTCATGCAGCCATAGCCATGGCCATAGCAACCATAGCCATAGCCATAGCAGCCATAGCGATAGCCATAGCAGCCATAGCCATAGCCATAGCAGCCATAGACGTAGCCATAGCCATAGTAGCCATAGCCATAGCCATAGCGGGCACAGCCATAGCCATAGGAGCCATAGCAGCCATAACGATAGCCATAGCTATAGCAGCCATAGCCATAGCCATAGCCGCCATAGCAAAAGCCTCAGCCATAGCAACCATAGCCATAGCCATAGCAGCCATAGCCATAGCCATAGCACCAATAGACATAGCCATAGACATAGTAGCCATAGCCATAGCCATAGCAGCCATAGCCATAGCAGCCATAGCCATAGCAGCCATAGCCATAGCCATAGCAGCCTTAGCCATAGCCATAGCCATAGTACCAATAGCCATAGCCATAGCAGCCATAGCCATAGCAGCCACAGCCACAGCCATAGCAGCCATAGCGATAGTCATAGCAGCCATAGTCATAGCCATAGTCATTGCAGCCATAGCCATGGGTATAGCAACCATAGCCATAGCCATAGCAGCCATAGCGATAGCCATAGAAGCCATAGCCATAGCCATAGTCATGCAGCCATAGCCATGGCCATAGCGACCATAGCCATAGCCATAGCAGCAATAGCGATAGCCATAGCATCCATAGCCATAGCCATAGCAGCCATAGACATAGCCATAGCCATAGTAGCCATAGCAATAGCCATAGCAGCCATAGCCATAGCCATAGGAGCCATAGTAGCCATAGTCATAGCCATAGCCATTGCAGCCATAGCCATAGCCATACCAGACAGAGCAACCATAGCCATAGTCATGGCCTTAGTAGCCATAGCTATACGCATAGCAGCCATAGCCATAGCTGCCATAGCCATAGCAGTCATAGCCATAGCAGCCATAGCCATAGCAGCCATAGCCATAGCCATAGTAGCCATAGCAATAGCCATAGCAGCCATAGCCAAGGCCATAGCAGCCATAGCTATAGGCATAGCAGCCATAGCCATAGACATAGTAGCCATAGCCATAGCCATAGCAGCCATAGCCATAGCAGCCATAGCCATAGCAGCCATAGCCATAGCCGTAGCAGCCATAGCCATACTCATAGCAGCCATAGCAATAGCCATAGCGGCCATAGCCATAGCCATAGGAGCCATAGCAGCCATAACCATAGCCATAGCCATAGCAGCTATAGCCATAGCCATACCAGACAGAGCCATAGCCATAGCCATAGCAGCCATAGCCATAGTCATAGCAACCACAGCCATAGCCATAGCAGCCATAGCCATAGCCATAGCAGCCATAGCGATAGCCATAGCAGCCATAACCATAGCCATAGCCATAGCAGCCATAGCAATAGCCATAGCAGTCATTGCGATAGTCATACCAGCCATAGCCATATCCTCACCAGCCATAGCCATAGCCATGGCCATAGCAGCCATAGCTATAGGCATAGCAGCCATAGCCACAGCCATAGCAGCCATAGCGATAGTCATAGCAGCCACAGCCACAGCCATAGCAGGCACAGCGATAGTCATAGCAGCCATAGCCATAGCCATAGTCATTGCAGCCATAGCCATGGCCATAGCAACCAAAGCCATAGCCATAGCAGCCATAGCGATAGCCATAGCAGCCATAGCCATTGCCATAGTCATGCAGCCATAGCCATGGCCATAGCAACCATAGCCATAGCCATAGCAGCCATAGCGATAGCCATAGCAGCCATAGCCATAGCCATAGCAGCCATAGACGTAGCCATAGCCATAGTAGCCATAGCCATAGCCATAGCGGGCACAGCCATAGCCATAGGAGCCATAGCAGCCATAACGATAGCCATAGCTATAGCAGCCATAGCCATAGCCATAGCCGCCATAGCAAAAGCCTCAGCCATAGCAACCATAGCCATAGCCATAGCAGCCATAGCCATAGCCATAGCACCAATAGACATAGCCATAGACATAGTAGCCATAGCCATAGCCATAGCAGCCATAGCCATAGCAGCCATAGCCATAGCAGCCATAGCCATAGCCATAGCAGCCTTAGCCATAGCCATAGCCATAGTACCAATAGCCATAGCCATAGCAGCCATAGCCATAGCAGCCACAGCCACAGCCATAGCAGCCATAGCGATAGTCATAGCAGCCATAGTCATAGCCATAGTCATTGCAGCCATAGCCATGGGTATAGCAACCATAGCCATAGCCATAGCAGCCATAGCGATAGCCATAGAAGCCATAGCCATAGCCATAGTCATGCAGCCATAGCCATGGCCATAGCGACCATAGCCATAGCCATAGCAGCAATAGCGATAGCCATAGCATCCATAGCCATAGCCATAGCAGCCATAGACATAGCCATAGCCATAGTAGCCATAGCAATAGCCATAGCAGCCATAGCCATAGCCATAGGAGCCATAGTAGCCATAGTCATAGCCATAGCCATTGCAGCCATAGCCATAGCCATACCAGACAGAGCAACCATAGCCATAGTCATGGCCTTAGTAGCCATAGCTATACGCATAGCAGCCATAGCCATAGCTGCCATAGCCATAGCAGTCATAGCCATAGCAGCCATAGCCATAGCAGCCATAGCCATAGCCATAGTAGCCATAGCAATAGCCATAGCAGCCATAGCCAAGGCCATAGCAGCCATAGCTATAGGCATAGCAGCCATAGCCATAGACATAGTAGCCATAGCCATAGCCATAGCAGCCATAGCCATAGCAGCCATAGCCATAGCAGTCATAGCCATAGCAGCCATAGCCATAGCAGCCATAGCCATAGCCATAGCAGCCTTAGCCATAGCCATAGCCATAGTACCAATAGCCATAGCCATTGCAGCCATAGCCATAGCAGCCACAGCCACAGCCATAGCAGCCATAGCCATAAACATAGGAGCCATATCAGCCATAACCATAGCCATAGCCATAGCAGCCATAGCAATAGCCATAGCAGTCATTGCGATAGTCATACCAGCCATAGCCATATCCACACCAGCCATAGCCATAGCCATGGCCATAGCAGCCATAGCTATAGGCATAGCAGCCATAGCCACAGCCATAGCAGCCATAGCGATAGTCATAGCAGCCATAGCCATAGCCATAGTCAATGCAGCCATAGCCATGGCCATAGCAACCATAGCCATAGCCATAGCAGCCATAGCGATAGCCATAGCAGCCATAGCCATAGCCATAGTCATGCAGCCATAGCCATAGCAACCATAGCGATAGCCATAGCAGCCATAGCCATAGCCATAGCAGCCATAGACATAGCCATAGACATAGTAGCCATAGCCATAGCCATAGCAGCCATAGCCATAGCAGCCATAGCCATAGCAGCCATAGCCATAGCCATAGCAGCCTTAGCCAAAGCCATAGCCATAGTACCAATAGCCATAGCCATTGCAGCCATAGCCATAGCAGCCACAGCCACAGCCATAGCAGCCATAGCCATAACCATAGGAGCCATATCAGCCATAACCATAGCCATAGCCATAGCAGCCATAGCAAGAGCCACAGCAGTCATTGCGATAGTCATGCCAGCCATAGCCATAGCCATGGCCATAGCAGCCATAGCTATAGGCATAGCAGCCATAGCCACAGCCATAGCAGCGATAGCCATAGCCATAGCAGCCTTAGCCATAGCTATAGCCATAGTACCGATAGCCATAGCCATAGCAGCCTTAGCCATAGCCATAGCACCCATAGCGATAGCCATAGCAGCCATAGCCATAGCAGCCATTGCCATGGCAGCCATAGCCATAGAGATAGCAGCTATAGCCATAGCCAAAGCAGCCATAGCGATAGCCATAGCAGCCATAGCCATAGCCATAGCAGCCATAGACGTAGCCATAGCCATAGTATCCATAGCCATAGCCATAGCGGGCACAGCCATAGCCATAGGAGCCATAGCAGCCATAACGATAGCCATAGCTATAGCAGCCATAGCCATAGCCATAGCCGCCATAGCAAAAGCCTCAGCCATAGCAACCATAGCCATAGCCATAGCAGCCATAGCCATAGCCATAGCACCCATAGACATAGCCATAGACATAGTACCCATAGCCATAGCCATAGCAGTCATAGCCATAGCAGCCATAGCCATAGCAGCCATAACCATAGCAGCCATAGCCATAGCCATAGCAGCCATAACCATATCCATACTAGCCATAGCCAAAGCTATAGAAGCCATAGCCATAGCAGCCATAGAACTAGTCATAGGAGCCATAGCCACAGCCTTAGCAGCCATAGCCATAGCTATAGCAGCCATAGACATAGCAGCCATAGACATAGCCATAGCCATAGCCATAGCAGACATAGCCATAGCCATAGCAGCCATAGCCAGAGCCATAGCATCCATAGCCCTAGCCAAAGCAGCCATAGCCATAGCCATGGCAGGCATAACCATATCCATACTAGCCATAGCCAAAGCTATAGAAGCCATAGCCATAGCAGCCATAGCAATAGCCATAGCCATAGCAGCCATAGCCATAGCCATAGCCATAGTAGCCATAGCCATAGCCATACTAGGCATAGCCATAGCCTTAGCCATGGCAACCATAGCCATAGCCATAGCAGCCATAGCCATAGCCATAGCAGCCATAGCCATAGCAGCCATAGCCATAGCCATAGCCTTAGCAGCAATAGCCATAGCCATAGCAGCCATAGCCATATCCATACTAGCCATAGCCATAGTCATAGCCTTAGCAGCAATAGCCATAGCCATTACAGACCTAGCCATAGCCATAGTAGCCTTAGCCATAGCCATAGTCATAGTATCTATAGCCATAGCCATGGCCATAGCAGCCATAGTGATAGTCATAGCAGCCACAGCCATAGCCATAGCAGTCATAACCATAGCCATAGCAGCCATAGCCATACTCATAGCAGCCATAGCCATAGCCATTGCAGCCATATCCATAGCCATAGCAACCATAGCTATAGCCATAGCAGCCATAGCCATACTCATAACAGCCATAGCCATAGCCATAGCAACCATAGCCATAGCCATAGCAGCCATAGCCTTAGCCATAGCAGCCATAGCCATAGCTATAGCAGTCATAGCCATAGCCATAGCAGCCATAGCCATAGCTATAGCAGCCATAGCCATAGCAGCCATAGCCATAGCCATAGTCATAGCAGCCATAGCCATAGCCATAGTCATAGTAGCCATAGCCATAGCCATGGCCATAGCAGCCATAGCGATAGTCATAGCAGCCATAGCCATAGCCATACCAGCCATAGCCATAGCCATAGCAGCCATAGCCATACTCATAGCAGCCATAGCCATAGCCATAGCAACCATAGCCATAGCCATAGCAGCCATAGCCAAAGCCATAGCAGCCTTAGCCATAGCTATAGCCGCCATAGCCATAGCAGCCATAGCCATAGCCATAGCCATAGCAGCCATAGCCATAGCCGTAGCAGCCATAGCCATACTCATAGCAGCCATAGCAATAGCCATAGCGGCCATAGCCATAGCCATAGGAGCCATAGCAGCCATAACCATAGCCATAGCCATAGCAGCTATAGCCATAGCCATACCAGACAGAGCCATAGCCATAGCCATAGCAGCCATAGCCATAGTCATAGCAACCACAGCCATAGCCATAGCAGCCATAGCCATAGCCATAGCAGCCATAGCGATAGCCATAGCAGCCATAACCATAGCCATAGCCATAGCAGCCATAGCAATAGCCATAGCAGTCATTGCGATAGTCATACCAGCCATAGCCATATCCTCACCAGCCATAGCCATAGCCATGGCCATAGCAGCCATAGCTATAGGCATAGCAGCCATAGCCACAGCCATAGCAGCCATAGCGATAGTCATAGCAGCCACAGCCACAGCCATAGCAGGCACAGCGATAGTCATAGCAGCCATAGCCATAGCCATAGTCATTGCAGCCATAGCCATGGCCATAGCAACCAAAGCCATAGCCATAGCAGCCATAGCGATAGCCATAGCAGCCATAGCCATTGCCATAGTCATGCAGCCATAGCCATGGCCATAGCAACCATAGCCATAGCCATAGCAGCCATAGCGATAGCCATAGCAGCCATAGCCATAGCCATAGCAGCCATAGACGTAGCCATAGCCATAGTAGCCATAGCCATAGCCATAGCGGGCACAGCCATAGCCATAGGAGCCATAGCAGCCATAACGATAGCCATAGCTATAGCAGCCATAGCCATAGCCATAGCCGCCATAGCAAAAGCCTCAGCCATAGCAACCATAGCCATAGCCATAGCAGCCATAGCCATAGCCATAGCACCAATAGACATAGCCATAGACATAGTAGCCATAGCCATAGCCATAGCAGCCATAGCCATAGCAGCCATAGCCATAGCAGCCATAGCCATAGCCATAGCAGCCTTAGCCATAGCCATAGCCATAGTACCAATAGCCATAGCCATAGCAGCCATAGCCATAGCAGCCACAGCCACAGCCATAGCAGCCATAGCGATAGTCATAGCAGCCATAGTCATAGCCATAGTCATTGCAGCCATAGCCATGGGTATAGCAACCATAGCCATAGCCATAGCAGCCATAGCGATAGCCATAGAAGCCATAGCCATAGCCATAGTCATGCAGCCATAGCCATGGCCATAGCGACCATAGCCATAGCCATAGCAGCAATAGCGATAGCCATAGCATCCATAGCCATAGCCATAGCAGCCATAGACATAGCCATAGCCATAGTAGCCATAGCAATAGCCATAGCAGCCATAGCCATAGCCATAGGAGCCATAGTAGCCATAGTCATAGCCATAGCCATTGCAGCCATAGCCATAGCCATACCAGACAGAGCAACCATAGCCATAGTCATGGCCTTAGTAGCCATAGCTATACGCATAGCAGCCATAGCCATAGCTGCCATAGCCATAGCAGTCATAGCCATAGCAGCCATAGCCATAGCAGCCATAGCCATAGCCATAGTAGCCATAGCAATAGCCATAGCAGCCATAGCCAAGGCCATAGCAGCCATAGCTATAGGCATAGCAGCCATAGCCACAGCCATAGCAGCCATAGCGATAGTCATAGCAGCCATAGCCATAGCCATAGTCAATGCAGCCATAGCCATGGCCATAGCAACCATAGCCATAGCCATAGCAGCCATAGCGATAGCCATAGCAGCCGTAGCCATAGCCATAGTCATGCAGCCATAGCCATGGCCATGGCCATAGCAGCCATAGCCATGGCCATGGCCATAGCAGCCATAGCTATAGGCATAGAAGCCACAGCCACAGCCATAGCAGCCACAGCGATAGTCATAGCAGCCATAGCCATAGCCATAGTCATTGCAGCCATAGCCATGGCCATAGCATCCAAAGCCATAGCCATAGCAGCCATAGCGATAGCCATAGCAGCCATAACCATATCCATACTAGCCATAGCCAAAGCTATAGAAGCCATAGCCATAGCAGCCATAGGCCTAGCCATAGCAGCCATAGCCATAGCCATAGCAGCCTTAGCCATAGCCATAGCCATAGCAGCCTTAGCCATAGCCATAGCCATAGTACCGATAGCCATAGCCATAGCAGCCTTAGCCATAGCCATAGCACCGATAGCGATAGCCATAGCATCCATAGCCATAGCAGCCATTGCCATAGCAGCCATAGCCATAGAGATAGCAGCTATAGCCATAGCCAAAGCAGCCATAGCGATAGCCAAAGCAGCCGTAGTCATGGCCACAGCCATAGCAGCCAGAGCCTTAGCCATAGCAGACATAGTCATTTGTATAGCCAAAGCATCCGTAGCCATAGCCATTGCCATAGCCATAGCCATAGCAACCATAGCGATAGCCATAGCAGCCATAGCCATAGCCATAGCAGCCATAGACATAGCCATAGACATAGTAGCCATAGCCATAGCCGTAGCAGCCATAGCCATAGCAGCCATAGCCATAGCAGCCATAGCCATAGCCATAGCAGCCTTAGCCAAAGCCATAGATATAGTACCGATATCCATAGCCGTAGCAGCCATAGCCATAGCAGCCACAGCCACAGCCATAGCAGCCATAGCCATCATCATAGGAGCCATATCAGCCATAACCATAGCCATAGCCATAGCAGTCATTGCGATAGTCATACCAGCCATAGCCATATCCACACCAGCCATAGCCATAGCCATGGCCATAGCAGCCATAGCTATAGGCATAGCAGCCGTAGCCACAGCCATAGCTGCCATAGCGATAGTCATAGCAGCCATAGCGATAGCCATAGCAGCCATAGCCATAGCCACAGCAGCCATAGACATAGCCATAGCAGACATAGCCATTTGTATAGCCAAAGCAGCCGTAGCCATAGCCATAGCCATAGCCATAGCCATAGCAACCATAGCGATAGCCATAGCAGCCATATCCATAGCCATAGCAGCCATAGACATAGCCATAGACATAGTAGCCATAGCCATAGCCATAGCAGCCATAGCCATAGCAGCCATAGCCATAGCAGCCATAGCGATAGCCATAGCAGCCATAGCCATAGCCATAGTCATGCAGCCATAGCCATGGCCATAGCAACCATAGCCATAGCCATAGCAGCCATAGCGATAGCCATAGCAGCCATAGCCATAGCCATGGCAGCCATAGCCATAGCCATAGCACCCATAGACATAGCCATAGACATAGTAGCCATAGCCATAGCCATAGCAGCCATAGCCATAGCAGCCATAGCCATAGCAGTCATAGCCATAGCAGCCTTAGCCATAGCAGCCATAGCCATAGCCATAGCAGCCTTAGCCATAGCCATAGCCATAGTACCAATAGCCATAGCCATTGCAGCCATAGCCATAGCAGCCACAGCCACAGCCATAGCAGCCATAGCCATAAACATAGGAGCCATATCAGCCATAACCATAGCCATAGCCATAGCAGCCATAGCAATAGCCATAGCAGTCATTGCGATAGTCATACCAGCCATAGCCATATCCACACCAGCCATAGCCATAGCCATGGCCATAGCAGCCATAGCTATAGGCATAGCAGCAATAGCCACAGCCATAGCAGCCATAGCGATAGTCATAGCAGCCATAGCCATAGCCATAGTCAATGCAGCCATAGCCATGGCCATAGCAACCATAGCCATAGCCATAGCAGCCATAGCGATAGCCATAGCAGCCATAGCCATAGCCATAGTCATGCAGCCATAGCCATAGCAACCATAGCCATAGCCATAGCAGCCATAGCCATAGCCAAAGCAGCCATAGCCGTACTCATAGCAGCCATAGCCATAGCCATTGCAGCCATAGCCATAGCCATAGCAACCATAGCCATAGCCATAGCAGCCATAGCCCTAGTCATAGGAGCCATAGCCATAGCCATAGCAGCCATAGCCATAGCTATAGCAGCCATAGCCGTAGCAGCCATAGCCATAGCCATAGCCATAGCAGCCATAGCCATAGCCTTAGTCATAGTAGCCATAGCCATAGCCATGGCCATAGCAGCCATAGCGATTGTCATAGCAGCCATAGCCATAGCCGTAGCAGCCATAGCCATAGCCATAGCAGCCATAGCCATAGAGATAGCAGCTATAGCCATAGCCAAAGCAGCCATAGCGATAGCCATAGCAGCCGTAGCCATGGCCACAGCCATAGCAGCCAGAGCCTTAGCCATAGCAGACATAGTCATTTGTATAGCCAAAGCAGCCGTAGCCATAGCCATAGCAGCCGTAGCCATGGCCACAGCCATAGCAGCCAGAGCCTTAGCCATAGCAGACATAGTCATTTGTATAGCCAAAGCAGCCGTAGCCATAGCCATAGCCATAGCCATAGCCATAACAACCATAGCGATAGCCATAGCAGCCATAGCCATAGCCATAGCAGCCATAGACATAGCCATAGACATAGTAGCCATAGCCATAGCCATAGCAGCCATAGCCATAGCAGCCATAGCCATAGCAGCCATAGCCATAGCCATTGCAGCCTTAGCCAAAGCCATAGCCATAGTACCGATATCCATAGCCGTAGCAGCCATAGCCATAGCAGCCACAGCCACAGCCATAGCAGCCATAGCCATAGCAGCCACAGCCACAGCCATAGCAGCCATAGCCATAAACATAGGAGCCATATCAGCCATAACCATAGCCATAGCCATAGCAGCCATAGCAATAGCCATAGCAGTCATTGCGATAGTCATACCAGCCATAGCCATATCCACACCAGCCATAGCCATAGCCATGGCCATAGCAGCCATAGCTATAGGCATAGCAGCCATAGCCACAGCCATAGCAGCCATAGCGATAGTCATAGCAGCCATAGCCATAGCCATAGTCAATGCATCCATAGCCATGGCCATAGCAACCATAGCCATAGCCATAGCAGCCATAGCGATAGCCATAGCAGCCATAGCCATAGCCATAGTCATGCAGCCATAGCCATGGCCATGGCCATAGCAGCCATAGCTATAGGCATAGAAGCCACAGCCACAGCCATAGCAGCCACAGCGATAATCATAGCAGCCATAGCCATAGCCATAGTCATTGCAGCCATAGCCATGGCCATAGCATCCAAAGCCATAGCCATAGCAGCCATAGCGATAGCCATAGCAGCCATAGCCATAGCCATAGTCATGCAGCCATAGCCATGGCCATAGCAACCATAGCCATAGCCATAGCAGCCATAGCGATAGCCATAGCAGCCATAGCCATAGCCATAGCAGCCATAGCCATAGCCATAGCACCCATAGTCATAGCCATAGACATAGTAGCCATAGCCATAGCCATAGCAGCCATAGCCATAGCAGCCATAGCCATAGCAGTCATAGCCATAGCAGCCATAGCCATAGCAGCCATAGCCATAGCCATAGCAGCCTTAGCCATAGCCATAGCCATAGTACCAATAGCCATAGCCATTGCAGCCATAGCCATAGCAGCCACAGCCACAGCCATAGCAGCCATAGCCATAAACATAGGAGCCATATCAGCCATAACCATAGCCATAGCCATAGCAGCCATAGCAATAGCCATAGCAGTCATTGCGATAGTCATACCAGCCATAGCCATATCCACACCAGCCATAGCCATAGCCATGGCCATAGCAGCCATAGCTATAGGCATAGCAGCCATAGCCACAGCCATAGCAGCCATAGCGATAGTCATAGCAGCCATAGCCATAGCCATAGTCAATGCAGCCATAGCCATGGCCATAGCAACCATAGCCATAGCCATAGCAGCCATAGCGATAGCCATAGCAGCCATAGCCATAGCCATAGTCATGCAGCCATAGCAATAGCAACCATAGCGATAGCCATAGCAGCCATAGCCATAGCCATAGCAGCCATAGACATAGCCATAGACATAGTAGCCATAGCCATAGCCATAGCAGCCATAGCCATAGCAGCCATAGCCATAGCAGCCATAGCCATAGCCATAGCAGCCTTAGCCAAAGCCATAGCCATAGTACCAATAGCCATAGCCATTGCAGCCATAGCCATAGCAGCCACAGCCACAGCCATAGCAGCCATAGCCATAACCATAGGAGCCATATCAGCCATAACCATAGCCATAGCCATAGCAGCCATAGCAATAGCGACAGCAGTCATTGCGATAGTCATACCAGCCATAGCCATAGCCATGGCCATAGCAGCCATAGCTATAGGCATAGCAGCCATAGCCACAGCCATAGCAGCGATAGCCATAGCCATAGCAGCCTTAGCCATAGCCATAGCCATAGTACCGATAGCCATAGCCATAGCAGCCTTAGCCATAGCCATAGCACCCATAGCGATAGCCATAGCAGCCATAGCCATAGCAGCCATTGCCATAGCAGCCATAGCCATAGAGATAGCAGCTATAGCCATAGCCAAAGCAGCCATAGCGATAGCCATAGCAGCCGTAGCCATGGCCACAGCCATAGCAGCCAGAGCCTTAGCCATAGCAGACATAGCCATTTGTATAGCCAAAGCAGCTGTAGCCATAGCCATAGCCATAGCCATAGCCATAGCAACCATAGCGATAGCCATAGCAGCCATAGCCATAGCCATAGCAGCCATAGACATAGCCATAGACATAGTAGCCATAGCCATAGCCATAGCAGCCATAGCCATAGCAGCCATAGCCATAGCAGCCATAGCCATAGCAGCCATAACCATAGCAGCCATAGCCATAGCCATAGCAGCCATAACCATATCCATACTAGCCATAGCCAAAGCTATAGAAGCCATAGCCATAGCAGCCATAGGCCTAGCCATAGCAGCCATAGCCATAGCCATAGCAGCCTTAGCCATAGCCATAGCCATAGCAGCCTTAGCCATAGCCATAGCCATAGTACCGATAGCCATAGCCATAGCAGCCTTAGCCATAGCCATAGCACCGATAGCGATAGCCATAGCAGCCATAGCCATAGCAGCCATTGCCATAGCAGCCATAGCCATAGAGATAGCAGCTATAGCCATAGCCAAAGCAGCCATAGCGATAGCCAAAGCAGCCGTAGCCATGGCCACAGCCATAGCAGCCAGAGCCTTAGCCATAGCAGACATAGTCATTTGTATAGCCAAAGCATCCGTAGCCATAGCCATTGCCATAGCCATAGCCATAGCAACCATAGCGATAGCCATAGCAGCCATAGCCATAGCCATAGCAGCCATAGACATAGCCATAGACATAGTAGCCATAGCCATAGCCATAGCAGCCATAGCCATAGCAGCCATAGCCATAGCAGCCATAGCCATAGCCATAGCAGCCTTAGCCAAAGCCATAGCCATAGTACCGATATCCATAGCCGTAGCAGCCATAGCCATAATCATAGGAGCCATATCAGCCATAACCATAGCCATAGCCATAGCAGCCATAGCAATAGCCATAGCAGTCATTGCGATAGTCATACCAGCCATAGCTATATCCACACCAGCCATAGGCATAGCCATGGCCATAGCAGCCATAGCTATAGGCATAGCAGCCATAGCCACAGCCATAGCAGCCATAGCGATAGTCATAGCAGCCATAGCCATAGCCATAGTCAATGCAGCCATAGCCATGGCCATAGCAACCATAGCCATAGCCATAGCAGCCATAGCGATAGCCATAGCAGCCATAGCCATAGCCATAGTCATGCAGCCATAGCCATGGCCATGGCCATAGCAGCCATAGCTATAGGCATAGAAGCCACAGCCACAGCCATAGCAGCCACAGCGATAGTCATAGCAGCCATAGCCATAGCCATAGTCATTGCAGCCATAGCCATGGCCATAGCAACAAAAGCCATAGCCATAGCAGCCATAGCGATAGCCATAGCAGCCATAGCCATAGCCATAGCAGCCATAGCGATAGCCATAGCAGCCATAGCCATAGCCATAGCAGCCATAGCGATAGCCATAGCAGCCATAGCCATAGCCATAGCAGCCATAGACGTAGCCATAGCCATAGTAGCCATAGCCATAGCCATAGCGGGCACAGCCATAGCCATAGGAGCCATAGCAGCCATAACGATAGCCATAGCTACAGCAGCCATAGCCATAGCCATAGCCGCCATAGCAAAAGCCTCAGCCATAGCAACCATAGCCATAGCCATAGCAGCCATAGCCATAGCCATAGCACCCATAGGCATAGCCATAGTCATAGTAGCCATAGCCATAGCCATAGCAGCCATAGCCATAGCAGCCATAGCAATAGCAGCCATAGCCATAGCAGCCATAGCCATAGCAGCCATAGCCATAGCCATAGCAGCCATAGACATAGCCATAGCCATAGTAGCCATAGCAATAACCATAGCGGCCATAGGCGTAGCCATAGGAGCCATAGCAGCCATAGCCATAGCCATAGCCATAGCAGCCATAGCCATAGCCATACCAGACAGAGCAACCATAGCCATAGTCATGGCCTTAGTAGCCATAGCTATACGCATAGCAGCCATAGCCACAGCCATAGCAGCCATAGCGATAGTCATAGCAGCCATAGCCATAGCCATAGTCATTGCAGCCATAGCCATGGCCACAGCAACCATAGCCATAGCCATAGCAGCCATAGCGATAGCCATAGCAGCCATAGCCATAGCCACAGCAGCCATAGACATAGCCATAGCCATAGTAGCCATAGCCACAGCCATAGCGGCCATAGCCATAGCCATAGGAGCCATAGCAGTCATAACGATAGCCATAGCCATAGCAGCCATAGCCATAGCCATAGCCGCCATAGCCATAGCCATAGCAGCCATAGCCATAGCCATAGCAGCCATAGCCATAGCAGCCATAGCCATAGCCATAGTAGCCTTAGCCGTAGACATAGCCATAGTAGCGATAGCCATAGCCATAGCAGACATAGCCATAGCCATAGCCATAGCAGCCATAGCCATAACTACAGCCATAGCAGCCATAGCCATAGCCATAGCCATAGCAGACATAGCCATAGCCATAGCAGCCATAGCCATAGCCATAGCAGCCATAGCCATAACTACAGCCATAGCAGCCATAGCCATAGCCATAGCCATAGCAGACATAGCCATAGCCATAGCAGCCATACCCATAGCCATAGCAGTCACAGCCATAGCCATAGCAGCCATAGCCATAGCCATAGCAGCCATAGCTATAGCCATAGCCTTAGCAGCAATAGCCATAGCCATAGCAGCCATAGCCATATCCATACTAGCCATAGCCATAGCCATAGCCTCAGCAGCAACAGCCATAGCCATTGCAGAAGTAGCCATAGCCATAGCAGCCATAGCCCTAGTCATAGGAGCCTTAGCCATAGCCATAGCAGCCATAGCCATAGCAGTCATAGCCATAGCAGCCATAGCCATAGCCATAGCAGCCTTAGCCAAAGCCATAGCCATAGTACCAATAGCCATAGCCATTGCAGCCATAGCCATAGCAGCCACAGCCACAGCCATAGCAGCCATAGCCATAACCATAGGAGCCATATCAGCCATAACCATAGCCATAGCCATAGCAGCCATAGCAAGAGCCACAGCAGTCATTGCGATAGTCATGCCAGCCATAGCCATAGCCATGGCCATAGCAGCCATAGCTATAGGCATAGCAGCCATAGCCACAGCCATAGCAGCGATAGCCATAGCCATAGCAGCCTTAGCCATAGCTATAGCCATAGTACCGATAGCCATAGCCATAGCAGCCTTAGCCATAGCCATAGCACCCATAGCGATAGCCATAGCAGCCATAGCCATAGCAGCCATTGCCATAGCAGCCATAGCCATAGAGATAGCAGCTATAGCCATAGCCAAAGCAGCCATAGCGATAGCCATAGCAGCCATAGAAATAGCCATAGCAGCCATAGACGTAGCCATAGCCATAGTAGCCATAGCCATAGCCATAGCGGGCACAGCCATAGCCATAGGAGCCATAGCAGCCATAACGATAGCCATAGCTATAGCAGCCATAGCCATAGCCATAGCCGCCATAGCAAAAGCCTCAGCCATAGCAACCATAGCCATAGCCATAGCAGCCATAGCCATAGCCATAGCACCCATAGACATAGCCATAGACATAGTAGCCATAGCCATAGCCATAGCAGTCATAGCCATAGCAGCCATAGCCATAGCAGCCATAACCATAGCAGCCATAGCCATAGCCATAGCAGCCATAACCATATCCATACTAGCCATAGCCAAAGCTATAGAAGCCATAGCCATAGCAGCCATAGGCCTAGCCATAGCAGCCATAGCCATAGCCATAGCAGCCTTAGCCATAGCCATAGCCATAGCAGCCTTAGCCATAGCCATAGCCATAGCAGCCTTAGCCATAGCCATAGCCATAGTACCGATAGCCATAGCCATAGCAGCCTTAGCCATAGCCATAGCACCGATAGCGATAGCCATAGCAGCCATAGCCATAGCAGCCATTGCCATAGCAGCCATAGCCATAGAGATAGCAGCTATAGCCATAGCCAAAGCAGCCATAGCGATAGCCAAAGCAGCCGTAGCCATGGCCACAGCCATAGCAGCCAGAGCCTTAGCCATAGCAGACATAGTCATTTGTATAGCCAAAGCATCCGTAGCCATAGCCATTGCCATAGCCATAGCCATAGCAACCATAGCGATAGCCATAGCAGCCATAGCCATAGCCATAGCAGCCATAGCGATAGCCATAGCAGCCATAGCCATAGCCATAGTCATGCAGCCATAGCCATAGCAACCATAGCGATAGCCATAGCAGCCATAGCCATAGCCATAGCAGCCATAGACATAGCCATAGACATAGTAGCCATAACCATAGCCATAGCAGCCATAGCCATAGCCATAGCAGCCATAGAACTAGTCATAGTTGCCATAGCCACAGCCTTAGCAGCCATAGCCATAGCTATAGCAGCCATAGACATAGCAGCCATAGACATAGCCATAGCCATAGCCATAGCAGACATAGCCATAGCCATAGCAGCCATAGCCAGAGCCATAGCATCCATAGCCCTAGCCAAAGCAGCCATAGCCATAGCCATGGCAGGCATAACCATATCCATACTAGCCATAGCCAAAGCTATAGAAGCCATAGCCATAGCAGCCATAGCAATAGCCATAGCCATAGCAGCCATAGCCATAGCCATAGCCATAGTAGCCATAGCCATAGCCATACTAGGCATAGCCATAGCCTTAGCCATGGCAACCATAGCCATAGCCATAGCAGCCATAGCCATAGCCATAGCAGCCATAGCCATAGCAGCCATAGCCATAGCCATAGCCTTAGCAGCAATAGCCATAGCCATAGCAGCCATAGCCATATCCATACTAGCCATAGCCATAGTCATAGCCTTAGCAGCAATAGCCATAGCCATTACAGACCTAGCCATAGCCATAGTAGCCTTAGCCATAGCCATAGTCATAGTATCTATAGCCATAGCCATGGCCATAGCAGCCATAGTGATAGTCATAGCAGCCACAGCCATAGCCATAGCAGTCATAACCATAGCCATAGCAGCTATAGCCATACTCATAGCAGCCATAGCCATAGCCATTGCAGCCATATCCATAGCCATAGCAACCATAGCTATAGCCATAGCAGCCATAGCCATACTCATAACAGCCATAGCCATAGCCATAGCAACCATAGCCATAGCCATAGCAGCCATAGCCTTAGCCATAGCAGCCATAGCCATAGCTATAGCAGTCATAGCCATAGCCATAGCAGCCATAGCCATAGCTATAGCAGCCATAGCCATAGCAGCCATAGCCATAGCCATAGTCATAGCAGCCATAGCCATAGCCATAGTCATAGTAGCCATAGCCATAGCCATGGCCATAGCAGCCATAGCGATAGTCATAGCAGCCATAGCCATAGCCATACCAGCCATAGCCATAGCCATAGCAGCCATAGCCATACTCATAGCAGCCATAGCCATAGCCATAGCAACCATAGCCATAGCCATAGCAGCCATAGCCAAAGCCATAGCAGCCTTAGCCATAGCTATAGCCGCCATAGCCATAGCAGCCATAGCCATAGCCGCAGCAGCCATAGCCATACTCATAGCAGCCATAGCAATAGCCATAGCGGCCATAGCCATAGCCATAGGAGCCATAGCAGCCATAACAATAGCCATAGCCATAGCAGCTATAGCCATAGCCATACCAGACAGTGCCATAGCCATAGCCATAGCAGCCATAGCCATAGTCATAGCAACCACAGCCATAGCCATAGCAGCCATAGCCATAGCCATAGCAGCCATAGCGATAGCCATAGCAGCCATAACCATAGCCATAGCCATAGCAGCCATAGCAATAGCCATAGCAGTCATTGCGATAGTCATACCAGCCATAGCCATATCCTCACCAGCCATAGCCATAGCCATGGCCATAGCAGCCATAGCTATAGGCATAGCAGCCATAGCCACAGCCATAGCAGCCATAGCGATAGTCATAGCAGCCACAGCCACAGCCATAGCAGGCACAGCGATAGTCATAGCAGCCATAGCCATAGCCATAGTCATTGCAGCCATAGCCATGGCCATAGCAACCAAAGCCATAGCCATAGCAGCCATAGCGATAGCCATAGCAGCCATAGCCATAGCCATAGTCATGCAGCCATAGCCATGGCCATAGCAACCATAGCCATAGCCATAGCAGCCATAGCGATAGCCATAGCAGCCATAGCCATAGCCATAGCAGCCATAGACGTAGCCATAGCCATAGTAGCCATAGCCATAGCCATAGCGGGCACAGCCATAGCCATAGGAGCCATAGCAGCCATAACGATAGCCATAGCTATAGCAGCCATAGCCATAGCCATAGCCGCCATAGCAAAAGCCTCAGCCATAGCAACCATAGCCATAGCCATAGCAGCCATAGCCATAGCCATAGCACCAATAGACATAGCCATAGACATAGTAGCCATAGCCATAGCCATAGCAGCCATAGCCATAGCAGCCATAGCCATAGCAGCCATAGCCATAGCCATAGCAGCCTTAGCCATAGCCATAGCCATAGTACCAATAGCCATAGCCATAGCAGCCATAGCCATAGCAGCCACAGCCACAGCCATAGCATCCATAGCGATAGTCATAGCAGCCATAGTCATAGCCATAGTCATTGCAGCCATAGCCATGGGCATAGCAACCATAGCCATAGCCATAGCAGCCATAGCGATAGCCATAGAAGCCATAGCCATAGCCATAGTCATGCAGCCATAGCCATGGCCATAGCGACCATAGCCATAGCCATAGCAGCAATAGCGATAGCCATAGCATCCATAGCCATAGCCATAGCAGCCATAGACATAGCCATAGCCATAGTAGCCATAGCAATAGCCATAGCAGCCATAGCCATAGCCATAGGAGCCATAGTAGCCATAGTCATAGCCATAGCCATTGCAGCCATAGCCATAGCCATACCAGACAGAGCAACCATAGCCATAGTCATGGCCTTAGTAGCCATAGCTATACGCATAGCAGCCATAGCCATAGCTGCCATAGCCATAGCAGTCATAGCCATAGCAGCCATAGCCATAGCAGCCATAGCCATAGCCATAGTAGCCATAGCAATAGCCATAGCAGCCATAGCCAAGGCCATAGCAGCCATAGCTATAGGCATAGCAGCCATAGCCACAGCCATAGCAGCCATAGCGATAGTCATAGCAGCCATAGCCATAGCCATAGTCAATGCAGCCATAGCCATGGCCATAGCAACCATAGCCATAGCCATAGCAGCCATAGCGATAGCCATAGCAGCCATAGCCATAGCCATAGTCATGCAGCCATAGCCATGGCCATGGCCATAGCAGCCATAGCCATGGCCATGGCCATAGCAGCCATAGCTATAGGCATAGAAGCCACAGCCACAGCCATAGCAGCCACAGCGATAGTCATAGCAGCCATAGCCATAGCCATAGTCATTGCAGCCATAGCCATGGCCATAGCATCCAAAGCCATAGCCATAGCAGCCATAGCGATAGCCATAGCAGCCATAACCATATCCATACTAGCCATAGCCAAAGCTATAGAAGCCATAGCCATAGCAGCCATAGCCCTAGCCATAGCAGCCATAGCCATAGCCATAGCAGCCTTAGACATAGCCATAGCCATAGCAGCCTTAGCCATAGCCATAGCCATAGTACCGATAGCCATAGCCATAGCAGCCTTAGCCATAGCCATAGCACCGATAGCGATAGCCATAGCATCCATAGCCATAGCAGCCATTGCCATAGCAGCCATAGCCATAGAGATAGCAGCTATAGCCATAGCCAAAGCAGCCATAGCGATAGCCAAAGCAGCCGTAGTCATGGCCACAGCCATAGCAGCCAGAGCCTTAGCCATAGCAGACATAGTCATTTGTATAGCCAAAGCATCCGTAGCCATAGCCATTGCCATAGCCATAGCCATAGCAACCATAGCGATAGCCATAGCAGCCATAGCCATAGCCATAGCAGCCATAGACATAGCCATAGACATAGTAGCCATAGCCATAGCCGTAGCAGCCATAGCCATAGCAGCCATAGCCATAGCAGCCATAGCCATAGCCATAGCAGCCTTAGCCAAAGCCATAGATATAGTACCGATATCCATAGCCGTAGCAGCCATAGCCATAGCAGCCACAGCCACAGCCATAGCAGCCATAGCCATCATCATAGGAGCCATATCAGCCATAACCATAGCCATAGCCATAGCAGTCATTGCGATAGTCATACCAGCCATAGCCATATCCACACCAGCCATAGCCATAGCCATGGCCATAGCAGCCATAGCTATAGGCATAGCAGCCGTAGCCACAGCCATAGCTGCCATAGCAATAGTCATAGCAGCCATAGCGATAGCCATAGCAGCCATAGCCATAGCCACAGCAACCATAGACATAGCCATAGCAGACATAGCCATTTGTATAGCCAAAGCAGCCGTAGCCATAGCCATAGCCATAGCCATAGCCATAGCAACCATAGCGATAGCCATAGCAGCCATATCCATAGCCATAGCAGCCATAGACATAGCCATAGACATAGTAGCCATAGCCATAGCCATAGCAGCCATAGCCATAGCAGCCATAGCCATAGCAGCCATAGCCACAGCCATAGCAGCCATAGCGATACACATAGCAGCCATAGCCATAGCCATAGTCATTGCAGCCATAGCCATGGCCACAGCAACCATAGCCATAGCCATAGCAGCCATAGCGATAGCCATAGCAGCCATAGCCATAGCCACAGCAGCCATAGACATAGCCATAGCCATAGTAGCCATAGCCACAGCCACAGCTTCCATAGCCATAGCCATAGGAGCCATAGCAGTCATAACGATAGCTATAGCCATAGCAGCCATAGCCATAGCCATAGCCGCCATAGCCATAGCCATAGCAGCCATAGTCATAGCCATAGCAGCCATAGCCATAGCAGCCATAGCCATAGCCATAGTAGCCTTAGCCATAGACATAGCCATAGTAGCGATAGCCATAGCCATAGCAGACATAGCCATAGCCATAGCCATAGCAGCCATAGCCATAACTACAGCCATAGCAGCCATAGCCATAGCCATAGCCATAGCAGATATAGCCATAGCCATAGCAGCCATAGCCATAGCCATAGCAGCCATAGCCATAACTACAGCCATAGCAGCCATAGCCATAGCCATAGCCATAGCAGACATAGCCATAGCCATAGCAGCCATACCCATAGCCATAGCAGTCACAGCCACAGCCATAGCAGCCACAGCGATAATCATAGCAGCCATAGCCATAGCCATAGTCATTGCAGCCATAGCCATGGCCATAGCATCCAAAGCCATAGCCATAGCAGCCATAGCGATAGCCATAGCAGCCATAGCCATAGCCATAGTCATGCAGCCATAGCCATGGCCATAGCAACCATAGCCATAGCCATAGCAGCCATAGCGATAGCCATAGCAGCCATAGCCATAGCCATAGCAGCCATAGCCATAGCCATAGCACCCATAGACATAGCCATAGACATAGTAGCCATAGCCATAGCCATAGCAGCCATAGCCATAGCAGCCATAGCCATAGCAGTCATAGCCATAGCAGCCATAGCCATAGCAGCCATAGCCATAGCCATAGCAGCCTTAGCCATAGCCATAGCCATAGTACCAATAGCCATAGCCATTGCAGCCATAGCCATAGCAGCCACAGCCACAGCCATAGCAGCCATAGCCATAAACATAGGAGCCATATCAGCCATAACCATAGCCATAGCCATAGCAGCCATAGCAATAGCCATAGCAGTCATTGCGATAGTCATACCAGCCATAGCCATATCCACACCAGCCATAGCCATAGCCATGGCCATAGCAGCCATAGCTATAGGCATAGCAGCCATAGCCACAGCCATAGCAGCCATAGCGATAGTCATAGCAGCCATAGCCATAGCCATAGTCAATGCAGCCATAGCCATGGCCATAGCAACCATAGCCATAGCCATAGCAGCCATAGCGATAGCCATAGCAGCCATAGCCATAGCCATAGTCATGCAGCCATAGCCATAGCAACCATAGCGATAGCCATAGCAGCCATAGCCATAGCCATAGCAGCCATAGACATAGCCATAGACATAGTAGCCATAGCCATAGCCATAGCAGCCATAGCCATAGCAGCCATAGCCATAGCAGCCATAGCCATAGCCATAGCAGCCTTAGCCAAAGCCATAGCCATAGTACCAATAGCCATAGCCATTGCAGCCATAGCCATAGCAGCCACAGCCACAGCCATAGCAGCCATAGCCATAACCATAGGAGCCATATCAGCCATAACCATAGCCATAGCCATAGCAGCCATAGCAATAGCGACAGCAGTCATTGCGATAGTCATACCAGCCATAGCCATAGCCATGGCCATAGCAGCCATAGCTATAGGCATAGCAGCCATAGCCACAGCCATAGCAGCGATAGCCATAGCCATAGCAGCCTTAGCCATAGCCATAGCCATAGTACCGATAGCCATAGCCATAGCAGCCTTAGCCATAGCCATAGCACCCATAGCGATAGCCATAGCAGCCATAGCCATAGCAGCCATTGCCATAGCAGCCATAGCCATAGAGATAGCAGCTATAGCCATAGCCAAAGCAGCCATAGCGATAGCCATAGCAGCCGTAGCCATGGCCACAGCCATAGCAGCCAGAGCCTTAGCCATAGCAGACATAGCCATTTGTATAGCCAAAGCAGCTGTAGCCATAGCCATAGCCATAGCCATAGCCATAGCAACCATAGCGATAGCCATAGCAGCCATAGCCATAGCCATAGCAGCCATAGACATAGCCATAGACATAGTAGCCATAGCCATAGCCATAGCAGCCATAGCCATAGCAGCCATAGCCATAGCAGCCATAGCCATAGCAGCCATAACCATAGCAGCCATAGCCATAGCCATAGCAGCCATAACCATATCCATACTAGCCATAGCCAAAGCTATAGAAGCCATAGCCATAGCAGCCATAGGCCTAGCCATAGCAGCCATAGCCATAGCCATAGCAGCCTTAGCCATAGCCATAGCCATAGCAGCCTTAGCCATAGCCATAGCCATAGTACCGATAGCCATAGCCATAGCAGCCTTAGCCATAGCCATAGCACCGATAGCGATAGCCATAGCAGCCATAGCCATAGCAGCCATTGCCATAGCAGCCATAGCCATAGAGATAGCAGCTATAGCCATTGCCAAAGCAGCCATAGCGATAGCCAAAGCAGCCGTAGCCATGGCCACAGCCATAGCAGCCAGAGCCTTAGCCATAGCAGACATAGTCATTTGTATAGCCAAAGCATCCGTAGCCATAGCCATTGCCATAGCCATAGCCATAGCAACCATAGCGATAGCCATAGCAGCCATAGCCATAGCCATAGCAGCCATAGGCATAGCCATAGACATAGTAGCCATAGCCATAGCCATAGCAGCCATAGCCATAATCATAGGAGCCATATCAGCCATAACCATAGCCATAGCCATAGCAGCCATAGCAATAGCCATAGCAGTCATTGCGATAGTCATACCAGCCATAGCTATATCCACACCAGCCATAGGCATAGCCATGGCCATAGCAGCCATAGCTATAGGCATAGCAGCCATAGCCACAGCCATAGCAGCCATAGCGATAGTCATAGCAGCCATAGCCATAGCCATAGTCAATGCAGCCATAGCCATGGCCATAGCAACCATAGCCATAGCCATAGCAGCCATAGCGATAGCCATAGCAGCCATAGCCATAGCCATAGTCATGCAGCCATAGCCATGGCCATGGCCATAGCAGCCATAGCTATAGGCATAGAAGCCACAGCCACAGCCATAGCAGCCACAGCGATAGTCATAGCAGCCATAGCCATAGCCATAGTCATTGCAGCCATAGCCATGGCCATAGCAACAAAAGCCATAGCCATAGCAGCCATAGCGATAGCCATAGCAGCCATAGCCATAGCCATAGCAGCCATAGCGATAGCCATAGCAGCCATAGCCATAGCCATAGCAGCCATAGACGTAGCCATAGCCATAGTAGCCATAGCCATAGCCATAGCGGGCACAGCCATAGCCATAGGAGCCATAGCAGCCATAACGATAGCCATAGCTACAGCAGCCATAGCCATAGCCATAGCCGCCATAGCAAAAGCCTCAGCCATAGCAACCATAGCCATAGCCATAGCAGCCATAGCCATAGCCATAGCACCCATAGGCATAGCCATAGTCATAGTAGCCATAGCCATAGCCATAGCAGCCATAGCCATAGCAGCCATAGCAATAGCAGCCATAGCCATAGCAGCCATAGCCATAGCAGCCATAGCCATAGCCATAGCAGCCATAGACATAGCCATAGCCATAGTAGCCATAGCAATAACCATAGCGGCCATAGGCGTAGCCATAGGAGCCATAGCAGCCATAGCCATAGCCATAGCCATAGCAGCCATAGCCATAGCCATACCAGACAGAGCAACCATAGCCATAGTCATGGCCTTAGTAGCCATAGCTATACGCATAGCAGCCATAGCCACAGCCATAGCAGCCATAGCGATAGTCATAGCAGCCATAGCCATAGCCATAGCCATAGCAGCCATAGCGATAGCCATAGCAGCCATAGCCATAGCCATAGCAGCCATAGCGATAGCCATAGCAGCCATAGCCATAGCCATAGCAGCCATAGACGTAGCCATAGCCATAGTAGCCATAGCCATAGCCATAGCGGGCACAGCCATAGCCATAGGAGCCATAGCAGCCATAACGATAGCCATAGCTACAGCAGCCATAGCCATAGCCATAGCCGCCATAGCAAAAGCCTCAGCCATAGCAACCATAGCCATAGCCATAGCAGCCATAGCCATAGCCATAGCACCCATAGGCATAGCCATAGTCATAGTAGCCATAGCCATAGCCATAGCAGCCATAGCCATAGCAGCCATAGCAATAGCAGCCATAGCCATAGCAGCCATAGCCATAGCAGCCATAGCCATAGCCATAGCAGCCATAGACATAGCCATAGCCATAGTAGCCATAGCAATAACCATAGCGGCCATAGGCGTAGCCATAGGAGCCATAGCAGCCATAGCCATAGCCATAGCCATAGCAGCCATAGCCATAGCCATACCAGACAGAGCAACCATAGCCATAGTCATGGCCTTAGTAGCCATAGCTATACGCATAGCAGCCATAGCCACAGCCATAGCAGCCATAGCGATAGTCATAGCAGCCATAGCCATAGCCATAGTCATTGCAGCCATAGCCATGGCCACAGCAACCATAGCCACAGCCATAGCGGCCATAGCGATAGCCATAGCAGCCATAGCCATAGCCACAGCAGCCATAGACATAGCCATAGCCATAGTAGCCATAGCCACAGCCATAGCGGCCATAGCCATAGCCATAGGAGCCATAGCAGTCATAACGATAGCCATAGCCATAGCAGCCATAGCCATAGCCATAGCCGCCATAGCCATAGCCATAGCAGCCATAGCCATAGCCATAGCAGCCATAGCCATAGCAGCCATAGCCATAGCCATAGTAGCCTTAGCCGTAGACATAGCCATAGTAGCGATAGCCATAGCCATAGCAGACATAGCCATAGCCATAGCCATAGCAGCCATAGCCATAACTACAGCCATAGCAGCCATAGCCATAGCCATAGCCATAGCAGACATAGCCATAGCCATAGCAGCCATAGCCATAGCCATAGCAGCCATAGCCATAACTACAGCCATAGCAGCCATAGCCATAGCCATAGCCATAGCAGACATAGCCATAGCCATAGCAGCCATACCCATAGCCATAGCAGTCACAGCCATAGCCATAGCAGCCATAGCCATAGCCATAGCAGCCATAGCTATAGCCATAGCCTTAGCAGCAATAGCCATAGCCATAGCAGCCATAGCCATATCCATACTAGCCATAGCCATAGCCATAGCCTCAGCAGCAACAGCCATAGCCATTGCAGAAGTAGCCATAGCCATAGCAGCCATAGCCCTAGTCATAGGAGCCTTAGCCATAGCCATAGCAGCAATAGCCATAGCAGTCATAGCCATAGCAGCCATAGCCATAGCCATAGCAGCCTTAGCCAAAGCCATAGCCATAGTACCAATAGCCATAGCCATTGCAGCCATAGCCATAGCAGCCACAGCCACAGCCATAGCAGCCATAGCCATAACCATAGGAGCCATATCAGCCATAACCATAGCCATAGCCATAGCAGCCATAGCAAGAGCCACAGCAGTCATTGCGATAGTCATGCCAGCCATAGCCATAGCCATGGCCATAGCAGCCATAGCTATAGGCATAGCAGCCATAGCCACAGCCATAGCAGCGATAGCCATAGCCATAGCAGCCTTAGCCATAGCTATAGCCATAGTACCGATAGCCATAGCCATAGCAGCCTTAGCCATAGCCATAGCACCCATAGCGATAGCCATAGCAGCCATAGCCATAGCAGCCATTGCCATAGCAGCCATAGCCATAGAGATAGCAGCTATAGCCATAGCCAAAGCAGCCATAGCGATAGCCATAGCAGCCATAGCCATAGCCATAGCAGCCATAGACGTAGCCATAGCCATAGTAGCCATAGCCATAGCCATAGCGGGCACAGCCATAGCCATAGGAGCCATAGCAGCCATAACGATAGCCATAGCTATAGCAGCCATAGCCATAGCCATAGCCGCCATAGCAAAAGCCTCAGCCATAGCAACCATAGCCATAGCCATAGCAGCCATAGCCATAGCCATAGCCATAGCAGCCTTAGCCATAGCCATAGCCATAGCAGCCTTAGCCATAGCCATAGCCATAGTACCGATAGCCATAGCCATAGCAGCCTTAGCCATAGCCATAGCACCGATAGCGATAGCCATAGCAGCCATAGCCATAGCAGCCATTGCCATAGCAGCCATAGCCATAGAGATAGCAGCTATAGCCATAGCCAAAGCAGCCATAGCGATAGCCAAAGCAGCCGTAGCCATGGCCACAGCCATAGCAGCCAGAGCCTTAGCCATAGCAGACATAGTCATTTGTATAGCCAAAGCATCCGTAGCCATAGCCATTGCCATAGCCATAGCCATAGCAACCATAGCGATAGCCATAGCAGCCATAGCCATAGCCATAGCAGCCATAGCGATAGCCATAGCAGCCATAGCCATAGCCATAGTCATGCAGCCATAGCCATAGCAACCATAGCGATAGCCATAGCAGCCATAGCCATAGCCATAGCAGCCATAGACATAGCCATAGACATAGTAGCCATAGCCATAGCCATAGCAGCCATAGCCATAGCCATAGCAGCCATAGAACTAGTCATAGGAGCCATAGCCACAGCCTTAGCAGCCATAGCCATAGCTATAGCAGCCATAGACATAGCAGCCATAGACATAGCCATGGCCATAGCCATAGCAGACATAGCCATAGCCATAGCAGCCATAGCCAGAGCCATAGCATCCATAGCCCTAGCCAAAGCAGCCATAGCCATAGCCATGGCAGGCATAACCATATCCATACTAGCCATAGCCAAAGCTATAGAAGCCATAGCCATAGCAGCCATAGCAATAGCCATAGCCATAGCAGCCATAGCCATAGCCATAGCCATAGTAGCCATAGCCATAGCCATACTAGGCATAGCCATAGCCTTAGCCATGGCAACCATAGCCATAGCCATAGCAGCCATAGCCATAGCCATAGCAGCCATAGCCATAGCAGCCATAGCCATAGCCATAGCCTTAGCAGCAATAGCCATAGCCATAGCAGCCATAGCCATATCCATACTAGCCATAGCCATAGTCATAGCCTTAGCAGCAATAGCCATAGCCATTACAGACCTAGCCATAGCCATAGTAGCCTTAGCCATAGCCATAGTCATAGTATCTATAGCCATAGCCATGGCCATAGCAGCCATAGTGATAGTCATAGCAGCCACAGCCATAGCCATAGCAGTCATAACCATAGCCATAGCAGCCATAGCCATACTCATAGCAGCCATAGCCATAGCCATTGCAGCCATATCCATAGCCATAGCAACCATAGCTATAGCCATAGCAGCCATAGCCATACTCATAACAGCCATAGCCATAGCCATAGCAACCATAGCCATAGCCATAGCAGCCATAGCCTTAGCCATAGCAGCCATAGCCATAGCTATAGCAGTCATAGCCATAGCCATAGCAGCCATAGCCATAGCTATAGCAGCCATAGCCATAGCAGCCATAGCCATAGCCATAGTCATAGCAGCCATAGCCATAGCCATAGTCATAGTAGCCATAGCCATAGCCATGGCCATAGCAGCCATAGCGATAGTCATAGCAGCCATAGCCAGAGCCATACCAGCCATAGCCATAGCCATAGCAGCCATAGCCATACTCATAGCAGCCATAGCCATAGCCATAGCAACCATAGCCATAGCCATAGCAGCCATAGCCAAAGCCATAGCAGCCTTAGCCATAGCTATAGCCGCCATAGCCATAGCAGCCATAGCCATAGCCATAGCCATAGCAGCCATAGCCATAGCAGCCATAGCCATAGCCATAGCCTTAGCAGCAATAGCCATAGCCATAGCAGCCATAGCCATATCCAAACTAGCCATAGCCATAGTCATAGCCTTAGCAGCAATAGCCATAGCCATTACAGACCTAGCCATAGCCATAGTAGCCTTAGCCATAGCCATAGTCATAGTATCTATAGCCATAGCCATGGCCATAGCAGCCATAGTGATAGTCATAGCAGCCACAGCCATAGCCATAGCAGTCATAACCATAGCCATAGCAGCCATAGCCATACTCATAGCAGCCATAGCCATAGCCATTGCAGCCATATCCATAGCCATAGCAACCATAGCTATAGCCATAGCAGCCATAGCCATACTCATAACAGCCATAGCCATAGCCATAGCAACCATAGCCATAGCCATAGCAGCCATAGCCTTAGCCATAGCAGCCATAGCCATAGCTATAGCAGTCATAGCCATAGCCATAGCAGCCATAGCCATAGCTATAGCAGCCATAGCCATAGCAGCCATAGCCATAGCCATAGTCATAGCAGCCATAGCCATAGCCATAGTCATAGTAGCCATAGCCATAGCCATGGCCATAGCAGCCATAGCGATAGTCATAGCAGCCATAGCCATAGCCATACCAGCCATAGCCATAGCCATAGCAGCCATAGCCATACTCATAGCAGCCATAGCCATAGCCATAGCAACCATAGCCATAGCCATAGCAGCCATAGCCAAAGCCATAGCAGCCTTAGCCATAGCTATAGCCGCCATAGCCATAGCAGCCATAGCCATAGCCATAGCCATAGCAGCCATAGCCATAGCCGTAGCAGCCATAGCCATACTCATAGCAGCCATAGCAATAGCCATAGCGGCCATAGCCATAGCCATAGGAGCCATAGCAGCCATAACCATAGCCATAGCCATAGCAGCTATAGCCATAGCCATACCAGACAGAGCCATAGCCATAGCCATAGCAGCCATAGCCATAGTCATAGCAACCACAGCCATAGCCATAGCAGCCATAGCCATAGCCATAGCAGCCATAGCGATAGCCATAGCAGCCATAACCATAGCCATAGCCATAGCAGCCATAGCAATAGCCATAGCAGTCATTGCGATAGTCATACCAGCCATAGCCATATCCTCACCAGCCATAGCCATAGCCATGGCCATAGCAGCCATAGCTATAGGCATAGCAGCCATAGCCACAGCCATAGCAGCCATAGCGATAGTCATAGCAGCCACAGCCACAGCCATAGCAGGCACAGCGATAGTCATAGCAGCCATAGCCATAGCCATAGTCATTGCAGCCATAGCCATGGCCATAGCAACCAAAGCCATAGCCATAGCAGCCATAGCGATAGCCATAGCAGCCATAGCCATAGCCATAGTCATGCAGCCATAGCCATGGCCATAGCAACCATAGCCATAGCCATAGCAGCCATAGCGATAGCCATAGCAGCCATAGCCATAGCCATAGCAGCCATAGACGTAGCCATAGCCATAGTAGCCATAGCCATAGCCATAGCGGGCACAGCCATAGCCATAGGAGCCATAGCAGCCATAACGATAGCCATAGCTATAGCAGCCATAGCCATAGCCATAGCCGCCATAGCAAAAGCCTCAGCCATAGCAACCATAGCCATAGCCATAGCAGCCATAGCCATAGCCATAGCACCAATAGACATAGCCATAGACATAGTAGCCATAGCCATAGCCATAGCAGCCATAGCCATAGCAGCCATAGCCATAGCAGCCATAGCCATAGCCATAGCAGCCTTAGCCATAGCCATAGCCATAGTACCAATAGCCATAGCCATAGCAGCCATAGCCATAGCAGCCACAGCCACAGCCATAGCAGCCATAGCGATAGTCATAGCAGCCATAGTCATAGCCATAGTCATTGCAGCCATAGCCATGGGCATAGCAACCATAGCCATAGCCATAGCAGCCATAGCGATAGCCATAGAAGCCATAGCCATAGCCATAGTCATGCAGCCATAGCCATGGCCATAGCGACCATAGCCATAGCCATAGCAGCAATAGCGATAGCCATAGCATCCATAGCCATAGCCATAGCAGCCATAGACATAGCCATAGCCATAGTAGCCATAGCAATAGCCATAGCAGCCATAGCCATAGCCATAGGAGCCATAGTAGTCATAGTCATAGCCATAGCCATTGCAGCCATAGCCATAGCCATACCAGACAGAGCAACCATAGCCATAGTCATGGCCTTAGTAGCCATAGCTATACGCATAGCAGCCATAGCCATAGCTGCCATAGCCATAGCAGTCATAGCCATAGCAGCCATAGCCATAGCAACCATAGCCATAGCCATAGTAGCCATAGCAATAGCCATAGCAGCCATAGCCAAGGCCATAGCAGCCATAGCTATAGGCATAGCAGCCATAGCCACAGCCATAGCAGCCATAGCGATAGTCATAGCAGCCATAGCCATAGCCATAGTCAATGCAGCCATAGCCATGGCCATAGCAACCATAGCCATAGCCATAGCAGCCATAGCGATAGCCATAGCAGCCATAGCCATAGCCATAGTCATGCAGCCATAGCCATGGCCATGGCCATAGCAGCCATAGCCATGGCCATGGCCATAGCAGCCATAGCTATAGGCATAGAAGCCACAGCCACAGCCATAGCAGCCACAGCGATAGTCATAGCAGCGATAGCGATAGCCATAGCAGCCATAGCCATAGCAGCCATTGCCATAGCAGCCATAGCCATAGAGATAGCAGCTATAGCCATAGCCAAAGCAGCCATAGCGATAGCCAAAGCAGCCGTAGCCATGGCCACAGCCATAGCAGCCAGAGCCTTAGCCATAGCAGACATAGTCATTTGTATAGCCAAAGCATCCGTAGCCATAGCCATTGCCATAGCCATAGCCATAGCAACCATAGCGATAGCCATAGCAGCCATAGCCATAGCCATAGCAGCCATAGACATAGCCATAGACATAGTAGCCATAGCCATAGCCATAGCAGCCATAGCCATAGCAGCCATAGCCATAGCAGCCATAGCCATAGCCATAGCAGCCTTAGCCAAAGCCATAGCCATAGTACCGATATCCATAGCCGTAGCAGCCATAGCCATAATCATAGGAGCCATATCAGCCATAACCATAGCCATAGCCATAGCAGCCATAGCAATAGCCATAGCAGTCATTGCGATAGTCATACCAGACACAGCTATATCCACACCAGCCATAGGCATAGCCATGGCCATAGCAGCCATAGCTATAGGCATAGCAGCCATAGCCACAGCCATAGCAGCCATAGCGATAGTCATAGCAGCCATAGCCATAGCCATAGTCAATGCAGCCATAGCCATGGCCATAGCAACCATAGCCATAGCCATAGCAGCCATAGCGATAGCCATAGCAGCCATAGCCATAGCCATAGTCATGCAGCCATAGCCATGGCCATGGCCATAGCAGCCATAGCTATAGGCATAGAAGCCACAGCCACAGCCATAGCAGCCACAGCGATAGTCATAGCAGCCATAGCCATAGCCATAGTCATTGCAGCCATAGCCATGGCCATAGCAACAAAAGCCATAGCCATAGCAGCCATAGCGATAGCCATAGCAGCCATAGCCATAGCCATAGCAGCCATAGCGATAGCCATAGCAGCCATAGCCATAGCCATAGCAGCCATAGACGTAGCCATAGCCATAGTAGCCATAGCCATAGCCATAGCGGGCACAGCCATAGCCATAGGAGCCATAGCAGCCATAACGATAGCCATAGCTACAGCAGCCATAGCCATAGCCATAGCCGCCATAGCAAAAGCCTCAGCCATAGCAACCATAGCCATAGCCATAGCAGCCATAGCCATAGCCATAGCACCCATAGGCATAGCCATAGTCATAGTAGCCATAGCCATAGCCATAGCAGCCATAGCCATAGCAGCCATAGCAATAGCAGCCATAGCCATAGCAGCCATAGCCATAGCAGCCATAGCCATAGCCATAGCAGCCATAGACATAGCCATAGCCATAGTAGCCATAGCAATAACCATAGCGGCCATAGGCGTAGCCATAGGAGCCATAGCAGCCATAGCCATAGCCATAGCCATAGCAGCCATAGCCATAGCCATACCAGACAGAGCAACCATAGCCATAGTCATGGCCTTAGTAGCCATAGCTATACGCATAGCAGCCATAGCCACAGCCATAGCAGCCATAGCGATAGTCATAGCAGCCATAGCCATAGCCATAGTCATTGCAGCCATAGCCATGGCCACAGCAACCATAGCCACAGCCATAGCGGCCATAGCGATAGCCATAGCAGCCATAGCCATAGCCACAGCAGCCATAGACATAGCCATAGCCATAGTAGCCATAGCCACAGCCATAGCGGCCATAGCCATAGCCATAGGAGCCATAGCAGTCATAACGATAGCCATAGCCATAGCAGCCATAGCCATAGCCATAGCCGCCATAGCCATAGCCATAGCAGCCATAGCCATAGCCATAGCAGCCATAGCCATAGCAGCCATAGCCATAGCCATAGTAGCCTTAGCCGTAGACATAGCCATAGTAGCGATAGCCATAGCCATAGCAGACATAGCCATAGCCATAGCCATAGCAGCCATAGCCATAACTACAGCCATAGCAGCCATAGCCATAGCCATAGCCATAGCAGACATAGCCATAGCCATAGCAGCCATAGCCATAGCCATAGCAGCCATAGCCATAACTACAGCCATAGCAGCCATAGCCATAGCCATAGCCATAGCAGACATAGCCATAGCCATAGCAGCCATACCCATAGCCATAGCAGTCACAGCCATAGCCATAGCAGCCATAGCCATAGCCATAGCAGCCATAGCTATAGCCATAGCCTTAGCAGCAATAGCCATAGCCATAGCAGCCATAGCCATATCCATACTAGCCATAGCCATAGCCATAGCCTCAGCAGCAACAGCCATAGCCATTGCAGAAGTAGCCATAGCCATAGCAGCCATAGCCCTAGTCATAGGAGCCTTAGCCATAGCCATAGCAGCAATAGCCATAGCAGTCATAGCCATAGCAGCCATAGCCATAGCCATAGCAGCCTTAGCCAAAGCCATAGCCATAGTACCAATAGCCATAGCCATTGCAGCCATAGCCATAGCAGCCACAGCCACAGCCATAGCAGCCATAGCCATAACCATAGGAGCCATATCAGCCATAACCATAGCCATAGCCATAGCAGCCATAGCAAGAGCCACAGCAGTCATTGCGATAGTCATGCCAGCCATAGCCATAGCCATGGCCATAGCAGCCATAGCTATAGGCATAGCAGCCATAGCCACAGCCATAGCAGCGATAGCCATAGCCATAGCAGCCTTAGCCATAGCTATAGCCATAGTACCGATAGCCATAGCCATAGCAGCCTTAGCCATAGCCATAGCACCCATAGCGATAGCCATAGCAGCCATAGCCATAGCAGCCATTGCCATAGCAGCCATAGCCATAGAGATAGCAGCTATAGCCATAGCCAAAGCAGCCATAGCGATAGCCATAGCAGCCATAGCCATAGCCATAGCAGCCATAGACGTAGCCATAGCCATAGTAGCCATAGCCATAGCCATAGCGGGCACAGCCATAGCCATAGGAGCCATAGCAGCCATAACGATAGCCATAGCTATAGCAGCCATAGCCATAGCCATAGCCGCCATAGCAAAAGCCTCAGCCATAGCAACCATAGCCATAGCCATAGCAGCCATAGCCATAGCCATAGCACCCATAGACATAGCCATAGACATAGTAGCCATAGCCATAGCCATAGCAGTCATAGCCATAGCAGCCATAGCCATAGCAGCCATAACCATAGCAGCCATAGCCATAGCCATAGCAGCCATAACCATATCCATACTAGCCATAGCCAAAGCTATAGAAGCCATAGCCATAGCAGCCATAGGCCTAGCCATAGCAGCCATAGCCATAGCCATAGCAGCCTTAGCCATAGCCATAGCCATAGCAGCCTTAGCCATAGCCATAGCCATAGCAGCCTTAGCCATAGCCATAGCCATAGTACCGATAGCCATAGCCATAGCAGCCTTAGCCATAGCCATAGCACCGATAGCGATAGCCATAGCAGCCATAGCCATAGCAGCCATTGCCATAGCAGCCATAGCCATAGAGATAGCAGCTATAGCCATAGCCAAAGCAGCCATAGCGATAGCCAAAGCAGCCGTAGCCATGGCCACAGCCATAGCAGCCAGAGCCTTAGCCATAGCAGACATAGTCATTTGTATAGCCAAAGCATCCGTAGCCATAGCCATTGCCATAGCCATAGCCATAGCAACCATAGCGATAGCCATAGCAGCCATTGCCATAGCCATAGCAGCCATAGCGATAGCCATAGCAGCCATAGCCATAGCCATAGTCATGCAGCCATAGCCATAGCAACCATAGCGATAGCCATAGCAGCCATAGCCATAGCCATAGCAGCCATAGACATAGCCATAGACATAGTAGCCATAGCCATAGCCATAGCAGCCATAGCCATAGCCATAGCAGCCATAGAACTAGTCATAGGAGCCATAGCCACAGCCTTAGCAGCCATAGCCATAGCTATAGCAGCCATAGACATAGCAGCCATAGACATAGCCATAGCCATAGCCATAGCAGACATAGCCATAGCCATAGCAGCCATAGCCAGAGCCATAGCATCCATAGCCCTAGCCAAAGCAGCCATAGCCATAGCCATGGCAGGCATAACCATATCCATACTAGCCATAGCCAAAGCTATAGAAGCCATAGCCATAGCAGCCATAGCAATAGCCATAGCCATAGCAGCCATAGCCATAGCCATAGCCATAGTAGCCATAGCCATAGCCATACTAGGCATAGCCATAGCCTTAGCCATGGCAACCATAGCCATAGCCATAGCAGCCATAGCCATAGCCATAGCAGCCATAGCCATAGCAGCCATAGCCATAGCCATAGCCTTAGCAGCAATAGCCATAGCCATAGCAGCCATAGCCATATCCATACTAGCCATAGCCATAGTCATAGCCTTAGCAGCAATAGCCATAGCCATTACAGACCTAGCCATAGCCATAGTAGCCTTAGCCATAGCCATAGTCATAGTATCTATAGCCATAGCCATGGCCATAGCAGCCATAGTGATAGTCATAGCAGCCACAGCCATAGCCATAGCAGTCATAACCATAGCCATAGCAGCCATAGCCATACTCATAGCAGCCATAGCCATAGCCATTGCAGCCATATCCATAGCCATAGCAACCATAGCTATAGCCATAGCAGCCATAGCCATACTCATAACAGCCATAGCCATAGCCATAGCAACCATAGCCATAGCCATAGCAGCCATAGCCTTAGCCATAGCAGCCATAGCCATAGCTATCGCAGTCATAGCCATAGCCATAGCAGCCATAGCCATAGCTATAGCAGCCATAGCCATAGCAGCCATAGCCATAGCCATAGTCATAGCAGCCATAGCCATAGCCATAGTCATAGTAGCCATAGCCATAGCCATGGCCATAGCAGCCATAGCGATAGTCATAGCCATAGCAGCTATAGCCATAGCCATACCAGACAGAGCCATAGCCATAGCCATAGCAGCCATAGCCATAGTCATAGCAACCACAGCCATAGCCATAGCAGCCATAGCCATAGCCATAGCAGCCATAGCGATAGCCATAGCAGCCATAACCATAGCCATAGCCATAGCAGCCATAGCAATAGCCATAGCAGTCATTGCGATAGTCATACCAGCCATAGCCATATCCTCACCAGCCATAGCCATAGCCATGGCCATAGCAGCCATAGCTATAGGCATAGCAGCCATAGCCACAGCCATAGCAGCCATAGCGATAGTCATAGCAGCCACAGCCACAGCCATAGCAGGCACAGCGATAGTCATAGCAGCCATAGCCATAGCCATAGTCATTGCAGCCATAGCCATGGCCATAGCAACCAAAGCCATAGCCATAGCAGCCATAGCGATAGCCATAGCAGCCATAGCCATAGCCATAGTCATGCAGCCATAGCCATGGCCATAGCAACCATAGCCATAGCCATAGCAGCCATAGCGATAGCCATAGCAGCCATAGCCATAGCCATAGCAGCCATAGACGTAGCCATAGCCATAGTAGCCATAGCCATAGCCATAGCGGGCACAGCCATAGCCATAGGAGCCATAGCAGCCATAACGATAGCCATAGCTATAGCAGCCATAGCCATAGCCATAGCCGCCATAGCAAAAGCCTCAGCCATAGCAACCATAGCCATAGCCATAGCAGCCATAGCCATAGCCATAGCACCAATAGACATAGCCATAGACATAGTAGCCATAGCCATAGCCATAGCAGCCATAGCCATAGCAGCCATAGCCATAGCCATAGCAGCCTTAGCCATAGCCATAGCCATAGTACCAATAGCCATAGCCATAGCAGCCATAGCCATAGCAGCCACAGCCACAGCCATAGCAGCCATAGCGATAGTCATAGCAGCCATAGTCATAGCCATAGTCATTGCAGCCATAGCCATGGGCATAGCAACCATAGCCATAGCCATAGCAGCCATAGCGATAGCCATAGAAGCCATAGCCATAGCCATAGTCATGCAGCCATAGCCATGGCCATAGCGACCATAGCCATAGCCATAGCAGCAATAGCGATAGCCATAGCATCCATAGCCATAGCCATAGCAGCCATAGACATAGCCATAGCCATAGTAGCCATAGCAATAGCCATAGCAGCCATAGCCATAGCCATAGGAGCCATAGTAGCCATAGTCATAGCCATAGCCATTGCAGCCATAGCCATAGCCATACCAGACAGAGCAACCATAGCCATAGTCATGGCCTTAGTAGCCATAGCTATACGCATAGCAGCCATAGCCATAGCTGCCATAGCCATAGCAGTCATAGCCATAGCAGCCATAGCCATAGCAACCATAGCCATAGCCATAGTAGCCACAGCAATAGCCATAGCAGCCATAGCCAAGGCCATAGCAGCCATAGCTATAGGCATAGCAGCCATAGCCACAGCCATAGCAGCCATAGCGATAGTCATAGCAGCCATAGCCATAGCCATAGTCAATGCAGCCATAGCCATGGCCATAGCAACCATAGCCATAGCCATAGCAGCCATAGCGATAGCCATAGCAGCCATAGCCATAGCCATAGTCATGCAGCCATAGCCATGGCCATGGCCATAGCAGCCATAGCCATGGCCATGGCCATAGCAGCCATAGCTATAGGCATAGAAGCCACAGCCACAGCCATAGCAGCCACAGCGATAGTCATAGCAGCCATAGCCATAGCCATAGTCATTGCAGCCATAGCCATGGCCATAGCATCCAAAGCCATAGCCATAGCAGCCATAGCGATAGCCATAGCAGCCATAACCATATCCATACTAGCCATAGCCAAAGCTATAGAAGCCATAGCCATAGCAGCCATAGGCCTAGCCATAGCAGCCATAGCCATAGCCATAGCAGCCTTAGCCATAGCCATAGCCATAGCAGCCTTAGCCATAGCCATAGCCATAGTACCGATAGCCATAGCCATAGCAGCCTTAGCCATAGCCATAGCACCGATAGCGATAGCCATAGCATCCATAGCCATAGCAGCCATTGCCATAGCAGCCATAGCCATAGAGATAGCAGCTATAGCCATAGCCAAAGCAGCCATAGCGATAGCCAAAGCAGCCGTAGCCATGGCCACAGCCATAGCAGCCAGAGCCTTAGCCATAGCAGACATAGTCATTTGTATAGCCAAAGCATCCGTAGCCATAGCCATTGCCATAGCCATAGCCATAGCAACCATAGCGATAGCCATAGCAGCCATTGCCATAGCCATAGCAGCCATAGCGATAGCCATAGCAGCCATAGCCATAGCCATAGTCATGCAGCCATAGCCATAGCAACCATAGCGATAGCCATAGCAGCCATAGCCATAGCCATAGCAGCCATAGACATAGCCATAGACATAGTAGCCATAGCCATAGCCATAGCAGCCATAGCCATAGCCATAGCAGCCATAGAACTAGTCATAGGAGCCATAGCCACAGCCTTAGCAGCCATAGCCATAGCTATAGCAGCCATAGACATAGCAGCCATAGACATAGCCATAGCCATAGCCATAGCAGACATAGCCATAGCCATAGCAGCCATAGCCAGAGCCATAGCATCCATAGCCCTAGCCAAAGCAGCCATAGCCATAGCCATGGCAGGCATAACCATATCCATACTAGCCATAGCCAAAGCTATAGAAGCCATAGCCATAGCAGCCATAGCAATAGCCATAGCCATAGCAGCCATAGCCATAGCCATAGCCATAGTAGCCATAGCCATAGCCATACTAGGCATAGCCATAGCCTTAGCCATGGCAACCATAGCCATAGCCATAGCAGCCATAGCCATAGCCATAGCAGCCATAGCCATAGCAGCCATAGCCATAGCCATAGCCTTAGCAGCAATAGCCATAGCCATAGCAGCCATAGCCATATCCATACTAGCCATAGCCATAGTCATAGCCTTAGCAGCAATAGCCATAGCCATTACAGACCTAGCCATAGCCATAGTAGCCTTAGCCATAGCCATAGTCATAGTATCTATAGCCATAGCCATGGCCATAGCAGCCATAGTGATAGTCATAGCAGCCACAGCCATAGCCATAGCAGTCATAACCATAGCCATAGCAGCCATAGCCATACTCATAGCAGCCATAGCCATAGCCATTGCAGCCATATCCATAGCCATAGCAACCATAGCTATAGCCATAGCAGCCATAGCCATACTCATAACAGCCATAGCCATAGCCATAGCAACCATAGCCATAGCCATAGCAGCCATAGCCTTAGCCATAGCAGCCATAGCCATAGCTATCGCAGTCATAGCCATAGCCATAGCAGCCATAGCCATAGCTATAGCAGCCATAGCCATAGCAGCCATAGCCATAGCCATAGTCATAGCAGCCATAGCCATAGCCATAGTCATAGTAGCCATAGCCATAGCCATGGCCATAGCAGCCATAGCGATAGTCATAGCCATAGCAGCTATAGCCATAGCCATAGTCATAGTAGCCATAGCCATAGCCATGGCCATAGCAGCCATAGCGATAGTCATAGCCATAGCAGCTATAGCCATAGCCATACCAGACAGAGCCATAGCCATAGCCATAGCAGCCATAGCCATAGTCATAGCAACCACAGCCATAGCCATAGCAGCCATAGCCATAGCCATAGCAGCCATAGCGATAGCCATAGCAGCCATAACCATAGCCATAGCCATAGCAGCCATAGCAATAGCCATAGCAGTCATTGCGATAGTCATACCAGCCATAGCCATATCCTCACCAGCCATAGCCATAGCCATGGCCATAGCAGCCATAGCTATAGGCATAGCAGCCATAGCCACAGCCATAGCAGCCATAGCGATAGTCATAGCAGCCACAGCCACAGCCATAGCAGGCACAGCGATAGTCATAGCAGCCATAGCCATAGCCATAGTCATTGCAGCCATAGCCATGGCCATAGCAACCAAAGCCATAGCCATAGCAGCCATAGCGATAGCCATAGCAGCCATAGCCATAGCCATAGTCATGCAGCCATAGCCATGGCCATAGCAACCATAGCCATAGCCATAGCAGCCATAGCGATAGCCATAGCAGCCATAGCCATAGCCATAGCAGCCATAGACGTAGCCATAGCCATAGTAGCCATAGCCATAGCCATAGCGGGCACAGCCATAGCCATAGGAGCCATAGCAGCCATAACGATAGCCATAGCTATAGCAGCCATAGCCATAGCCATAGCCGCCATAGCAAAAGCCTCAGCCATAGCAACCATAGCCATAGCCATAGCAGCCATAGCCATAGCCATAGCACCAATAGACATAGCCATAGACATAGTAGCCATAGCCATAGCCATAGCAGCCATAGCCATAGCAGCCATAGCCATAGCCATAGCAGCCTTAGCCATAGCCATAGCCATAGTACCAATAGCCATAGCCATAGCAGCCATAGCCATAGCAGCCACAGCCACAGCCATAGCAGCCATAGCGATAGTCATAGCAGCCATAGTCATAGCCATAGTCATTGCAGCCATAGCCATGGGCATAGCAACCATAGCCATAGCCATAGCAGCCATAGCGATAGCCATAGAAGCCATAGCCATAGCCATAGTCATGCAGCCATAGCCATGGCCATAGCGACCATAGCCATAGCCATAGCAGCAATAGCGATAGCCATAGCATCCATAGCCATAGCCATAGCAGCCATAGACATAGCCATAGCCATAGTAGCCATAGCAATAGCCATAGCAGCCATAGCCATAGCCATAGGAGCCATAGTAGCCATAGTCATAGCCATAGCCATTGCAGCCATAGCCATAGCCATACCAGACAGAGCAACCATAGCCATAGTCATGGCCTTAGTAGCCATAGCTATACGCATAGCAGCCATAGCCATAGCTGCCATAGCCATAGCAGTCATAGCCATAGCAGCCATAGCCATAGCAACCATAGCCATAGCCATAGTAGCCACAGCAATAGCCATAGCAGCCATAGCCAAGGCCATAGCAGCCATAGCTATAGGCATAGCAGCCATAGCCACAGCCATAGCAGCCATAGCGATAGTCATAGCAGCCATAGCCATAGCCATAGTCAATGCAGCCATAGCCATGGCCATAGCAACCATAGCCATAGCCATAGCAGCCATAGCGATAGCCATAGCAGCCATAGCCATAGCCATAGTCATGCAGCCATAGCCATGGCCATGGCCATAGCAGCCATAGCCATGGCCATGGCCATAGCAGCCATAGCTATAGGCATAGAAGCCACAGCCACAGCCATAGCAGCCACAGCGATAGTCATAGCAGCCATAGCCATAGCCATAGTCATTGCAGCCATAGCCATGGCCATAGCATCCAAAGCCATAGCCATAGCAGCCATAGCGATAGCCATAGCAGCCATAACCATATCCATACTAGCCATAGCCAAAGCTATAGAAGCCATAGCCATAGCAGCCATAGGCCTAGCCATAGCAGCCATAGCCATAGCCATAGCAGCCTTAGCCATAGCCATAGCCATAGCAGCCTTAGCCATAGCCATAGCCATAGTACCGATAGCCATAGCCATAGCAGCCTTAGCCATAGCCATAGCACCGATAGCGATAGCCATAGCATCCATAGCCATAGCAGCCATTGCCATAGCAGCCATAGCCATAGAGATAGCAGCTATAGCCATAGCCAAAGCAGCCATAGCGATAGCCAAAGCAGCCGTAGTCATGGCCACAGCCATAGCAGCCAGAGCCTTAGCCATAGCAGACATAGTCATTTGTATAGCCAAAGCATCCGTAGCCATAGCCATTGCCATAGCCATAGCCATAGCAACCATAGCGATAGCCATAGCAGCCATAGCCATAGCCATAGCAGCCATAGACATAGCCATAGACATAGTAGCCATAGCCATAGCCGTAGCAGCCATAGCCATAGCAGCCATAGCCATAGCAGCCATAGCCATAGCCATAGCAGCCTTAGCCAAAGCCATAGATATAGTACCGATATCCATAGCCGTAGCAGCCATAGCCATAGCAGCCACAGCCACAGCCATAGCAGCCATAGCCATCATCATAGGAGCCATATCAGCCATAACCATAGCCATAGCCATAGCAGTCATTGCGATAGTCATACCAGCCATAGCCATATCCACACCAGCCATAGCCATAGCCATGGCCATAGCAGCCATAGCTATAGGCATAGCAGCCGTAGCCACAGCCATAGCTGCCATAGCGATAGTCATAGCAGCCATAGCGATAGCCATAGCAGCCATAGCCATAGCCACAGCAGCCATAGACATAGCCATAGCAGACATAGCCATTTGTATAGCCAAAGCAGCCGTAGCCATAGCCATAGCCATAGCCATAGCCATAGCAACCATAGCGATAGCCATAGCAGCCATATCCATAGCCATAGCAGCCATAGACATAGCCATAGACATAGTAGCCATAGCCATAGCCATAGCAGCCATAGCCATAGCAGCCATAGCCATAGCAGCCATAGCCACAGCCATAGCAGCCATAGCGATACACATAGCAGCCATAGCCATAGCCATAGTCATTGCAGCCATAGCCATGGCCACAGCAACCATAGCCATAGCCATAGCAGCCATAGCGATAGCCATAGCAGCCATAGCCATAGCCACAGCAGCCATAGACATAGCCATAGCCATAGTAGCCATAGCCACAGCCATAGCTTCCATAGCCATAGCCATAGGAGCCATAGCAGTCATAACGATAGCTATAGCCATAGCAGCCATAGCCATAGCCATAGCCGCCATAGCCATAGCCATAGCAGCCATAGCCATAGCCATAGCAGCCATAGCCATAGCAGCCATAGCCATAGCCATAGTAGCCTTAGCCATAGACATAGCCATAGTAGCGATAGCCATAGCCATAGCAGACATAGCCATAGCCATAGCCATAGCAGCCATAGCCATAACTACAGCCATAGCAGCCATAGCCATAGCCATAGCCATAGCAGATATAGCCATAGCCATAGCAGCCATAGTCATAGCCATAGCAGCCATAGCCATAACTACAGCCATAGCAGCCATAGCCATAGCCATAGCCATAGCAGACATAGCCATAGCCATAGCAGCCATGCCCATAGCCATAGCAGTCACAGCCATAGCCATAGCAGCCATAGCCATAGCCATAGCAGCCATCGCTATAGCCATAGCCTTAGCAGCATTAGCCATAGCCATAGCAGCCATAGCCATATCCATACTAGCCATAGCCATAGCCATAGCCTCTGCAGCAACAGCCATAGCCATTGCAGCAATAGCCATAGCCATAGCAGCCATAGCCCTAGTCATAGGAGCCATAGCCATAGCCATAGCAGCCACAGCCATAGCCATAGCCATAGCAGCCATAGCCGTAGCCTTAGTCATAGTAGCCATAGCCATAGCCATGGCCATAGCAGCCATAGCGATAGTCATAGCAGCCATAGCCATAGCCATAGCAGCCATAGGCATAGCCATAGCAGCCATAGCGATAGCCATAGCAGACATAGTCATTTGTATAGCCAAAGCAGCCGTAGCCATAGCCATAGCCATAGCCATAGCCATAGCAACCATAGCGATAGCCATAGCAGCCATAGCCATAGCCATAGCAGCCATAGACATAGCCATAGACATAGTAGCCATAGCCATAGCCATAGCAGCCATAGCCATAGCCATAGCAGCCATAGCCATAGCCATAGCAGCCATAGCCATAGCAGCCATAGCCATAGCCATAGCAGCCATAGCGATAGCCATAGCAGCCATAGCCATAGCCACAGCAGCCATAGACATAGCCATAGCCATAGCAGCCATAGCCATAACCATAGGAGCCATATCAGCCATAACCATAGCCATAGCCATAGCAGCCATAGCAATAGCCACAGCAGTCATTGCGATAGTCATACCAGCCATAGCCATAGCCATGGCCATAGCAGCCATAGCTATAGGCATAGCAGCCATAGCCACAGCCATAGCAGCGATAGCCATAGCCATAGCAGCCTTAGCCATAGCCATAGCCATAGTACCGATAGCCATAGCCATAGCAGCCTTAGCCATAGCCATAGCACCCATAGCGATAGCCATATCAGCCATAGCCATAGCAGCCACAGCCATAGCAGCCATAGCGATAGTCATAGCAGCCATAGCGATAGCCATAGCAGCCATAGCCATAGCCACAGCAGCCATAGACATAGCCATAGCAGACATAGCCATTTGTATAGCCAAAGCAGCCGTAGCCATAGCCATAGCCATAGCCATAGCCATAGCAACCATAGCGATAGCCATAGCAGCCATATCCATAGCCACAGCAGCCATAGACATAGCCATAGACATAGTAGCCATAGCCATAGCCATAGCAGCCATAGCCATAGCAGCCATAGCCATAGCAGCCATAGCCATAGCCATAGCAGCCTTAGCCAAAGCCATAGCCATAGTACCGATATCCATAGCCGTAGCAGCCATAGCCATAGCAGCCACAGCCACAGCCGTAGCAGCCATAGCCATAATCATAGGAGCCATATCAGCCATAACCATAGCCATAGCCATAGCAGCCATAGCAATAGCCATAGCAGTCATTGCGATAGTCATACCAGCCATAGCCATATCCACACCAGCCATAGCCATAGCCATGGCCGTAGCAGCCATAGCTATAGGCATAGCAGCCATAGCCACAGCCATAGCAGCCATAGCGATAGTCATAGCAGCCATAGCCATAGCCATAGTCAATGCAGCCATAGCCATGGCCATAGCAACCATAGCCATAGCCATAGCAGCCATAGCGATAGCCATAGCAGCCATAGCCATAGCCATAGTCATGCAGCCATAGCCATGGCCATGGACATAGCAGCCATAGCTATAGGCATAGAAGCCACAGCCACAGCCATAGCAGCCACAGCGATAGTCATAGCAGCCATAGCCATAGCCATAGTCATTGCAGCCAAAGCCATGGCCATAGCAACAAAAGCCATAGCCATAGCAGCCATAGCGATAGCCATAGCACCCATAGCCAAAGCCATAGTCATGCAGCCATAGCCATGGCCATAGCAACCATAGCCATGGCCATAGCAGCCATAGCGATAGCCATAGCAACCATAGCCATAGCCATAGCAGCCATAGCCATAGCCATAGCAGCCATAGACGTAGCCATAGCCATAGTAGCCATAGCCATAGCCATAGCGGGCACAGCCATAGCCATAGGAGCCATAGCAGCCATAACGATAGCCATAGCTATAGCAGCCATAGCCATAGCCATAGCCGCCATAGCAAAAGCCTCAGCCATAGCAACCATAGCCATAGCCATAGCAGCCATAGCCATAGCCATAGCACCCATAGACATAGCCATAGACATAGTAGCCATAGCCATAGCCATAGCAGCCATAGCCATAGCAGCCATAGCAATAGCAGCCATAGCCATAGCAGCCATAGCCATAGCAGCCATAGCCATAGCCATAGCAGCCATAGACATAGCCATAGCCATAGTAGCCATAGCAATAACCATAGCGGCCATAGGCGTAGCCATAGGAGCCATAGCAGCCATAGCCATAGCCATAGCCATAGCAGCCATAGCCATAGCCATACCAGACAGAGCAACCATAGCCATAGTCATGGCCTTAGTAGCCATAGCTATACGCATAGCAGCCATAGCCACAGCCATAGCAGCCATAGCGATAGTCATAGCAGCCATAGCCATAGCCATAGTCATTGCAGCCATAGCCATGGCCACAGCAACCATAGCCATAGCCATAGCAGCCATAGCGATAGCCATAGCAGCCATAGCCATAGCCACAGCAGCCATAGACGTAGCCATAGCCATAGTAGCCATAGCCACAGCCATAGCGGCCATAGCCATAGCCATAGGAGCCATAGCAGTCATAACGATAGCCATAGCCATAGCAGCCATAGCCATAGCCATAGCCGCCATAGCCATAGCCATAGCAGCCATAGCCATAGCCATAGCAGCCATAGCCATAGCAGCCATAGCCATAGCCATAGTAGCCTTAGCCATAGACATAGCCATAGTAGCGATAGCCATAGCCATAGCAGACATAGCCATAGCCATAGCCATAGCAGCCATAGCCATAACTACAGCCATAGCAGCCATAGCCATAGCCATAGCCATAGCAGATATAGCCATAGCCATAGCAGCCATAGCCATAGCCATAGCAGCCATAGCCATAACTACAGCCATAGCAGCCATAGCCATAGCCATAGCCATAGCAGACATAGCCATAGCCATAGCAGCCATACCCATAGCCATAGCAGTCACAGCCATAGCCATAGCAGCCATAGCCATAGCCATAGCAGCCATCGCTATAGCCATAGCCTTAGCAGCAATAGCCATAGCCATAGCAGCCATAGCCATATCCATACTAGCCATAGCCATAGCCATAGCCTCTGCAGCAACAGCCATAGCCATTGCAGCAATAGCCATAGCCATAGCAGCCATAGCCCTAGTCATAGGAGCCATAGCCATAGCCATAGCAGCCACAGCCATAGCCATAGCCATAGCAGCCATAGCCGTAGCCTTAGTCATAGTAGCCATAGCCATAGCCATGGCCATAGCAGCCATAGCGATAGTCATAGCAGCCATAGCCATAGCCATAGCAGCCATAGGCATAGCCATAGCAGCCATAGCGATAGCCATAGCAGACATAGTCATTTGTATAGCCAAAGCAGCCGTAGCCATAGCCATAGCCATAGCCATAGCCATAGCAACCATAGCGATAGCCATAGCAGCCATAGCCATAGCCATAGCAGCCATAGACATAGCCATAGACATAGTAGCCATAGCCATAGCCATAGCAGCCATAGCCATAGCCATAGCAGCCATAGCCATAGCCATAGCAGCCATAGCCATAGCAGCCATAGCCATAGCCATAGCAGCCATAGCGATAGCCATAGCAGCCATAGCCATAGCCACAGCAGCCATAGACATAGCCATAGCCATAGCAGCCATAGCCATAACCATAGGAGCCATATCAGCCATAACCATAGCCATAGCCATAGCAGCCATAGCAATAGCCACAGCAGTCATTGCGATAGTCATACCAGCCATAGCCATAGCCATGGCCATAGCAGCCATAGCTATAGGCATAGCAGCCATAGCCACAGCCATAGCAGCGATAGCCATAGCCATAGCAGCCTTAGCCATAGCCATAGCCATAGTACCGATAGCCATAGCCATAGCAGCCTTAGCCATAGCCATAGCACCCATAGCGATAGCCATATCAGCCATAGCCATAGCAGCCACAGCCATAGCAGCCATAGCGATAGTCATAGCAGCCATAGCGATAGCCATAGCAGCCATAGCCATAGCCACAGCAGCCATAGACATAGCCATAGCAGACATAGCCATTTGTATAGCCAAAGCAGCCGTAGCCATAGCCATAGCCATAGCCATAGCCATAGCAACCATAGCGATAGCCATAGCAGCCATATCCATAGCCACAGCAGCCATAGACATAGCCATAGACATAGTAGCCATAGCCATAGCCATAGCAGCCATAGCCATAGCAGCCATAGCCACAGCAGCCATAGCCATAGCCATAGCAGCCTTAGCCAAAGCCATAGCCATAGTACCGATATCCATAGCCGTAGCAGCCATAGCCATAGCAGCCACAGCCACAGCCGTAGCAGCCATAGCCATAATCATAGGAGCCATATCAGCCATAACCATAGCCATAGCCATAGCAGCCATAGCAATAGCCATAGCAGTCATTGCGATAGTCATACCAGCCATAGCCATATCCACACCAGCCATAGCCATAGCCATGGCCGTAGCAGCCATAGCTATAGGCATAGCAGCCATAGCCACAGCCATAGCAGCCATAGCGATAGTCATAGCAGCCATAGCCATAGCCATAGTCAATGCAGCCATAGCCATGGCCATAGCAACCATAGCCATAGCCATAGCAGCCATAGCGATAGCCATAGCAGCCATAGCCATAGCCATAGTCATGCAGCCATAGCCATGGCCATGGACATAGCAGCCATAGCTATAGGCATAGAAGCCACAGCCACAGCCATAGCAGCCACAGCGATAGTCATAGCAGCCATAGCCATAGCCATAGTCATTGCAGCCATAGCCATGGCCATAGCAACAAAAGCCATAGCCATAGCAGCCATAGCGATAGCCATAGCACCCATAGCCATAGCCATAGTCATGCAGCCATAGCCATGGCCATAGCAACCATAGCCATGGCCATAGCAGCCATAGCGATAGCCATAGCAACAATAGCCATAGCCATAGCAGCCATAGCGATAGCCATAGCAGCCATACCCATAGCCATAGCAGCCATAGACGTAGCCATAGCCATAGTAGCCATAGCCATAGCCATAGCGGGCACAGCCATAGCCATAGGAGCCATAGCAGCCATAACGATAGCCATAGCTATAGCAGCCATAGCCATAGCCATAGCCGCCATAGCAAAAGCCTCAGCCATAGCAACCATAGCCATAGCCATAGCAGCCATAGCCATAGCCATAGCACCCATAGACATAGCCATAGACATAGTAGCCATAGCCATAGCCATAGCAGCCATAGCCATAGCAGCCATAGCAATAGCAGCCATAGCCATAGCAGCCATAGCCATAGCAGCCATAGCCATAGCCATAGCAGCCATAGACATAGCCATAGCCATAGTAGCCATAGCAATAACCATAGCGGCCATAGGCGTAGCCATAGGAGCCATAGCAGCCATAGCCATAGCCATAGCCATAGCAGCCATAGCCATAGCCATACCAGACAGAGCAACCATAGCCATAGTCATGGCCTTAGTAGCCATAGCTATACGCATAGCAGCCATAGCCACAGCCATAGCAGCCATAGCGATAGTCATAGCAGCCATAGCCATAGCCATAGTCATTGCAGCCATAGCCATGGCCACAGCAACCATAGCCATAGCCATAGCAGCCATAGCGATAGCCATAGCAGCCATAGCCATAGCCACAGCAGCCATAGACATAGCCATAGCCATAGTAGCCATAGCCACAGCCATAGCGGCCATAGCCATAGCCATAGGAGCCATAGCAGTCATAACGATAGCCATAGCCATAGCAGCCATAGCCATAGCCATAGCCGCCATAGCCATAGCCATAGCAGCCATAGCCATAGCCATAGCAGCCATAGCCATAGCAGACATAGCCATAGCCATAGCCATAGCAGCCATAGCCATAACTACAGCCATAGCAGCCACAGCCATAGCCATAGCCATAGCAGACATAGCCATAGCCATAGCAGCCATAGCCATAGCCATAGCAGCCATAGCCATAACTACAGCCATAGCAGCCATAGCCATAGCCATAGCCATAGCAGACATAGCCATAGCCATAGCAGCCATACCCATAGCCATAGCAGTCACAGCCATAGCCATAGCAGCCATAGCCATAGCCATAGCAGCCATAGCTATAGCCATAGCCTTAGCAGCAATAGCCATAGCCATAGCAGCCATAGCCATATCCATACTAGCCATAGCCATAGCCATAGCCTCAGCAGCAACAGCCATAGCCATTGCAGCAATAGCCATAGCCATAGCAGCCATAGCCCTAGTCATAGGAGCCATAGCCATAGCCATAGCAGCCATAGCCATAGCCATAGCCATAGCAGCCATAGCCGTAGCCTTAGTCATAGTAGCCATAGCCATAGCCATGGCCATAGCAACCATAGCCATAGCCATAGCAGCCATAGCTATAGCCATAGCAGCCATAGCCATAGCCATAGTCATGCAGCCATAGCAATGGCCATGGCCATAGCAGCCATAGCTATAGGCATAGAAGCCACAGCCACAGCCATAGCAGCCACAGCGATAGTCATAGCAGCCATAGCCATAGCCATAGTCATTGCAGCCATAGCCATGGCCATAGCAACCAAAGCCATATCCATAGCAGGCATAGCGATAGCCATAGCAGCCATAGCCATAGCCATAGTGATGCAGCCATAGCCATGGCCATAGCAACCATAGCCATAGCCATAGCAGCCATAGCGATAGCCATAGCAGCCATAGCTATAGCCATAGCAGCCATAGCCATAGCCATAGCACCCATAGACATAGCCATAGACATAGTAGCCATAGCCATAGCCATAGCAGCCATAGCCATAGCAGCCATAGCCATAGCAGCCATAGCCATAGCAGCCATAGCCATAGCCTTAGCAGCAACAGCCATAGCCATTGCAGCAATAGCCATAGCCATAGCAGCCATAGCCCTAGTCATAGGAGCCATAGCCATAGCCATAACAGACATAGCCATAGCCATAGCCATAGCAGACATAGCCATAGCCTTAGTCATAGTAGCCATAGCCATAGCCATAGCCATAGCGGCCATAGCCATAGCCATAGGAGCCATAGCAGCCATAGCCATAGCCATAGCAGACATTGCCATAGCCATACTCATAGCAGCCATAGCCATAGCCATACCAGCCATAGCCATAGGCTTAGCCTTAGCACCCATAGCCATAGCCATAGCAGCCATAGCCATAGCCATAGCCTTAGCCTTAGCACCCATAGCCATAGCCACAGCAGCCATAGCCATAGCCATAGTCATTGCAGCCACAGCCGTAGCCATAGCAGCCATAGCCATAGCCTTAGCCTTAGGAACCATAGCCATAGCCTTAGCACCCATAGCCATAGCCACAGCAGCCATAGCCATAGCCATAAAAACCATAGCCCTAGCCATAGAAGCCATAGCCATAGCCATAGCAGCCATAGCCATAGCTATAGCAGCCATAGGCATAGCCTTAGCCATAGTCATAGTTATAATCATAATCATAATCGTAATCATAATTATAGTTATAATCGTAATCCTAGTCATAATCATAACCATAGTCATAATCATAACCATAATCACAATCGTAATAATAATTATAAAACAATGACAACAAGAACAACAACGACATCTACAAGACGTTTGTATCGCCCCTTTTTACGGTTGCTGCTCTAGAAACACGGCGCAAACAATGCAGCCTATCGACTAATGTTATGTGAAACATTAAGGCTCAAATCTGCAACCAGTAAAGAGTACTCGACAATAGCGCAAAGCAGCTAAACGAGTAGATTTTAGTTATTGTAAGTAACTCAAGGAACCCTGAAATAAAAAAGAAAAATAGCTTACCAAACTCAATCGTCTCTGTTTTTCTCCTTAATAGTATTTCTAAAAATGAAAAGAAAGTCAAATCCTAAAATTAAAGAAATATTTTTTAATAATATAAAGAGGCACATGCATTTCAAAATAAAAGCAATAGAGAACGGAATCAAAAGCATCAACGAAAAACATCTTGTAGACGTAATCTAATTTAAGCGTTTTATGAAAATGCTTTTTAAGACGTCCTAAAAACATACTGATTTGTAATGATCAAACATCTCAGGATCGTCTCATCGCCATTTTTTTTTCAGAACTTTACCGGATGTCTTTTAGACACTTTTACTCATGCATCTCCGTGCTACGTATGAGGTTGCGTACATCCCTAAACCGTACATGCGATAGAGACACACAGTATAAATTATGTACATTAAGAAAACATATCGGTTTGTCTTATCGCTTCTGCGATTTAACGAAGCATATTTACACACAAATACAAAGTAATGACAAATATTGTTATGAATTTACTTGCCTTAAATCAGTACAAATGTAATAAAAAAACCACCTCTTCGTCGCAACGCAATGTACCCAATAATACGTATAATCCTTATATACAAGAAACAAAAGAAATGCGAAGATCACGTTGTTTCCGCTATGTGCGTGTGGTCGTGTGCGTGTATATATACAGGGTGTAACAAAAATGTCGCAGTTCCTTAAAAGGGGTGATTCAGGGGGTGATTTGAAACAACTTTTTCCTTAGCGAAAATGTAAGATGAGGCTTCGTTAACGAGTTATTAATGAAAAACACCGGCCAATGAGAGCGCGAGTTTGCCGTCCGAGCGACTGCGGTAGCGTTGGGTACGCGCTGGGCGCTACGGTTGTACTCCGAACAAGAAAGTCGACATGCGTCGAAGAAAATAGCATTAGTGTGAAAATATTTGCATAACGTATAAACGAAAAAGTAATGCAACAAAAGAAATGAACGGAGAATTGGAGAATTAACGTTGAAGATAGAAACGTTGAAAGTAGTCTACGTTAGATTTAAAAAATAATAATCATTAATGAATAAATGCAATTCATCTGTAGTTTGTAAATCTGTGTCACTGGGTCACTGTACCGATACTGGTCATCGACCGTCGAAATGGTTTATGGTAGGGTAGAATTTTTCCAAAGAAGCTCCTTGTACCCCCCACGTAGTTTAAGCACCTCAGACCTTCCTTGTTCGGACACTCCGAGATCATGTCTCCTTCGAAACCAAAGCAATAAAGCCATAAATTACCTAAACGCGTGCCCTAGCATAAACCATTTCGACGGTCGATGACCAGGATCGGTACAGTGGCCCAGTGACACAGGTTTACAAACTACAGGTGAAGTTTGTTCTCTTCTTCCTTTATTTTTCGTTGTATTACTTTTTCGTTTATACGTTATGCGAATAAGAGATTTACATATTCGTATTTTTACGTTGCACGTAGTTTTCCTCGATTTTAAGTAATTATTCACTTCAAGTGATAAACAAAAAAAGGACTCGGTGTTATTTAATATGTCGCTTTCAGTTTTCATACTAATGCTATTTTCTTCGATGTATGACGACTTTCTTGTTCGGAGTACAACTGTAGCATCTAGCGCGGGTACCCAACGCTACCGCGGTCGCTCGGGCGGCAAACTCGCGCTCTCATTGGCTAACTCGTTAACGAAGCCTCATCTTACATTTTCGCTAAGGAAAAAGTTGTTTCAAATTACCCCCTAAATCACCCCTTTTAAGGAACTGCGACATTTTTGTTACACCCTGTATATGTATGTGCCACCTATGTATAATCGATATTTAGTACATAATGCGCCCTCAACCTGGCCATCAATAAAACTAACTCTAACAAAAATTAAATCCGTCACAGAATAGTATTTATCGACATTTATCGACATTTAACGATTGATACGACAAAAGCACGCTAAAAGCAACGCTTTCATATAGTAATACAAAATCATTTATCCGCAAGAGTATATTTGCATTCCATGAAAAATATTAGATTATCAACCAAATTTACACAGGTATCGAAATAAAAATGTTATTTATTTTATATTGGAATACAATTGATGTATTTTTCCTTCATCGACAAGTTTGTCTATCTGTGCGAGACATCCGTTGACCAAATGTTTAACGTCCAGAAACTTTCCCCAATTACTACTTTTAGGACGAGCAGTTCCATATTTCATCCGTCCGAATGCATCGAAAGGACTTGAACGGTAAGCGCGACACAACCCTTGCGACCTTCGGCTTCGGTGTACCGCTGAACTTGCAGGATAATACCTGTGATAATAAACGGCCATATCTGCGAGACACTCGTTGCCGTCTCCTACTCTAATTCGATATGCCTTTGCTTTTCCCCATGAATTTGCTTGTGACTTTTTCGACCCGAAGAGGAGACTAGCACCTCCACAAAAAAAAAGTAACCGAGGAAGATCCAACCTCGTTGGTGTCAACTAATAAATCAAATTCGAGTATTTCGACGAAACTACACCCCGTGAAGTCGCGCTGGAGGGATGCGAGGGCACGAGGAACGAGACTTCGGAAAAAATCACCAGTATCGATCGCAATTTCGCCGCTGAAGTGTGTAACATCTTGTTTTTATTTACGGAAAGGCGTAGAACGTTTCAAAATAGTCGATTGTCGGTCATTAAAAGTTCAAGTGCTCGTTTAGTGAAGTGATCAGTATTAGTGACCGCGTAGTGTTGTAAATGCAAGGTGTCTTCTTGTGGGCTTGGACACCTGCGATCAGCGCTACCTGGGCATCATCCCCCAACGACCGGGATCGGTGCAGTGATCCGGTGGAACAAGTGTACAAGTAGCAAGTGAATTCTTCTCCGAATGGGTAAGTTTTATCGATAATAATTATTACTATTATTAATTATTATTCGGTGCGCCATAATTAAAAAAATGAAAACTGATGTGTCCGTACTTTTTACCGATTGCAGCAACTAATACATCTAACTTTCGTTCATTCTTCATGGACTAAGTATTCTTGTACAGTTTTCAATGTTTTGATACCCAGTAAAATAATGTACAATCTGTAGGAACTACGGAAACATTGTTTTTTATTATCTTACTATAGCATTACTTTAATAAATCGGCATTTTTATATTCTTCTTCCTCGGTTTTTATTTTTCACAAGTTAGATAATTAATTTAAAAATTTGAAAAAATTTCAAAATATGTGTCGGAATAGTTGACGTGTCCCTGATTTTTTTCATACTTTTCCATCTAATAGTTTAAGAGAAATTGGGCAATAACGTAGAGATCTTGAGTTTCTTGTACAAGATTCGAGCACAGCGAGTAGGAAACACTACACGTAGCTTGTGCGCTGTCACTGAACGGCCGATCGCTCGCTATCCGCGCTTTCTGATTAGTCGATGTTTTTCGGTAATAACTCGTTAACAAAGCTTCAGAGAACATTTCTGTAAAGGAAAAGGTTGTTTAGAATCACACCAGGAATCTCCCCGTTTCGGCTCCGCCACCTTATGTGGCACACCCTGTATAAATGATGATAGTGCAGGATAAATTGTTCATCCAGTTCCTGATCCTGAATTCAATAAGTTTCTTAATAATAATAAAATAATTGAAGGGGGCAGTAATCAAAATCTTATATTATTTGTACGAGGAAATGCCATATCTGGTGCTCCAATTATTAAAAAGATTAATCAATTTCCTAATCCTCCAATTATAAATGGTATAACTATAAAAAAGATTATAATGAAAGCATGGGATGTTACAACAGAATTATAAATTTGATCATTTTTAATTCATGTACCAGGATTTCTTAATTCTAAACGAATAATAAATCTTATGGATGATCCAATTATTCCTGATCATATAGCGAATATAAAATATAATATTCCAATGTTTTTATGATTAGTAGAGTATATTCATTTCTTAATTCATAAAAAAATTAAGATCTATGTAGTTATTTTATATATTTAATTTTGAAGATTAATAGTTTCAATGAACTTAAAATCTCATTGAAAGTATTATGGCTGATTAAAAGGAATAAATTGTAAATTTATTAATGAAATGAAAATTTCTAATACTAAATATATAGAGAGAGAATAGATATTAAGTTTAAATATTAAATTGTCATTATAAGCATTTTAATTTAGTAAATATAATTATTATAATAAATAAAGAGTTAAATTGATAATAAAATAAATGAATATTTATTTCTATAATTTAATAAAAAATATTAAATTGCAAATATAGAAATAAAAAAATTAATTTTTTAGAAATTAAATATTAAAATAAATATGTATAATTCTAAGAATAATTATTATGATATTTGATGATATTAGAATTCATATATATAAACGTTTGTATTTTAAAAATGTATTAGAATAATTTTTATTAAATAAATTATTATTATTGAAATTTAAATAATTTCAGGTTATAGTAAGTGTTTAAAAAGCGGTTATATAA